>NW_027069984.1:356652-479152 GCF_002906115.3 Quercus suber
TTTTTTTTTTTTTTTTTTATTTAGGTAATGTGTAACATTACTCTTGGGAAAAGGCAATTTTTTTTTTCTTTTGCCTCAGTTTTTTTCAATAAATAATATAGATTTTAAAATTTGTAGAAATAAACTAATTTTTAACTTTTTGCCATACAATTAAGTTACCAAAATTTATATCATTCAATAAATACTATGCAAATAAATTTTCAAAAATGACACGTACGGGAAAATTCTTATATACTCTAGCAGTACAGAGAAATGATACTCCCTTCATTCACATTTATAGTAAACCTTACCATGAATGTGAAATGAGAAAACATTATTTTCCATACTTTGGGAGTACTTAAGAATTACTTGGGTACTAGGGACGAAGCCAAAACTTTGAGTTAAGGGAGGCGGCTTTACTGTTGGTTGTGTGCAGCGATTTTAACATTTGACTCTACTACTACTTAGTTGTTGAGTTTTTGTGTGTGTGTGTGTTTTGGTAAGATCAAAATTATTTTTGTTTAGAATTTTTTAAAGGGTAGGTTTGTTTATTTTACATAAAATTGGTTAATTGGGCTTAATTTTTTATATTTCTAGTTTTACTATTTGTGATTTTTGTTGTTGGATTTTTTTTTTTTTTTTTTTGGGCTTGTATATATATATATATTTTTTTTTAGATTTTAGATCTATAAATTTTTTTATTGTCACTAAAATGAGGAAAATACTAGCGCTACAAATTTTTTTATAAATTATTGATGTGATAAGTGGTTACTAGTAAGTAAAAAAAATAATGTGAGTGGTGAGCCCATGTGCGAACCAATAAGAATTTACTACCAAAACAATTTGTAAAAATGTTGTAAAATAGTTTGTAAAAATGTTATAAAACAGTTTGTGAGTATAACATTACTCTTAAAAGAATCAATGATGTTGTTTTAGAGGAAAAAATATAATTTTATAGAACAAAATTACTAAAATTAGTACACATATATATAATAATATATTTTTTAAAAAAAATTGGGGGGCCATTGCCCCTAGTTCAAAGGTAGCTACATCCTTGTCGGGTACACAATAAACACTAAAGACACCATAACAGATCTCAACAAGAATTTTCACATTGCATAGAAAACAGTACATATCAACCTCATTCCTCACATATATTGTTCATTGTTTGGGTGGGTACCTCTAATCTGAGCCCATCTAGACTTTACTCTTTCAAATCAAACCTTAATCTTGACACTCACACTCACTTGAGTATTAGAGCCTATTTGGATCATGGGTTTTTCGATTATATCACTCAGTTTTCATAACTGAGTTTTCAAAACATGTGAGTCCCACAAAAAAAATTTGTTTGGCTTGATTTTCAACACTTATTTCAATCACTCAACTCAAAAATTTGAGTTAGAGTGATGAAAACAGAAAACAGCGATTGGGTGTTTCAAAAATTGAAAACTGATTCTCAGTGGCACCAACATAAATATAAGGACTTTGTGGGGCCATAACTTTGTGTTGTCAAATCTGACCCACTCATCACCAACGACATTTTCTTCTTCTTCTTTCCTTTTCTTTCTTTATTTCTTTCTTCTTCAGACCCACTCCAAAGCCTTTTCTTTTTTCTTTTTCTTTTTCCCTTCTTCTTCTTCTTTCTTTTTCTTTCTTTCCTTCTTCTTCAGACCCACTCTAGCTTTTTTTTTTTTTTTTTTTTTCTTCTTTTTTGTGTTTTAATTTTTATTATTATTTTTTTATATATAAAAACACTACTTATTGTTCTAAACATTTTTTTTTCTGTCCTTCATTATCAATAATTCTCCTTTTTTTTTTTCCTTATAACTTAGGCAATTCGACATTTGTGAAATCCATAGTAGAAGGTTCTATCAAACATACCATCCACACTATTACAAGTAGGTATTACTCTATAAAGGCAACTTTAAATCCATTATATAGGGTTTCATATTTATTAATGGATTGCATTTGTGTTATGTATATATGTGCGTTATTAGATTAAATTAACTTTCTTGAATAGTAAAATTTTTATGTTACTATTTCCCATTTTTATTTTTGTTATTAGTAATATTATATGTGTGTAGAAGTGATTGTCTAACGTTATGAGCATGTAAAATTTCACTGTAATTATTATTATTATTAATTTTTTTGGTTTTTACATATGTCAATATTCATACCTATATATAGCACCCACAAGCCATTTGAAAAAAAAAAAAAAAATCTAATACACAACATGTTATGAATATCAACAACACATTCCTTCACAAGATTGCCATAACCAAGTAATATTAAATCTACATCAAGAAAAGAGTCCACACCTCAATATGATCTTGCATTTTTCCTTGAAGTACTAATAACTGTTTTTAACAATTGTCTATATCCTTTTTCTTCCTTAGGACTCCTTTAATATTAAATTTTCACAACTCTCCACTCATCTTTAAGGAGATCCCGTTTCGATAAAAGAGGCCATTAGTGTATCAAAACGAAGTCTAAATAAATGTTTGAAAAAAATACCATGTAGGCTATGCACACGATTTTAGTTAATGTGATAGTGTGTACACAGTAAATGTGCAATAGCTTAGCAGATCGATGTGTGATAAAGTGATAATCATTGCCCTTTAAAACATTTTTTAATTATTCATATAAAAACTATTTAATGAAATAGTTTTGATAGAACATTAAAAAAATATATAAAAAAAAAGTGCTACTCAAATTGATAGTGTAAACATCTCTACTCATATTTAGGGCTGAGCAAACTCTAAGTTGGGTCGGGTTCAGAACTGCCCGCATCCCGACCCAATAAAAATAGACCCGAAATTACTCTCACCTGAAACCCACACATTCAGGTTGGGTATGGTTCGGGCGAGTAAATCTGGTCTAGTCGAGTCTGGCTGAGTCTCTAATATATTGTTTTTTAATAAAAAATTTCATTTTAAGGGCATATTAATCATTATCTGTTTTTATGAAACAATATACTATTAGTCAAATGGTTCATTATATAAACTGCAATAATGTTTTTTTATAAAAAAAAAAAATTATCTAAAATATTCTAAATTTAATATTGATTATGTTATGCCATTTCCAAATGTGATAATTCTATTTATGTTATGTACTACAAATAATATGCAATAATATCAAAAAAGTCTAGACACTTTATTTCCTTCCAAAGCAAAGTTTAAATTCAAAATGAGATTCTTTGGAATTGAAGTCTAATGGATGGAAAAGTCTATACACTTTATTTCTCAATAATATGCAACATGCAATAATATCCAAAAAGTCTAAACATTTTATTTCCTTCCAAAGCATAGTTTAAATTCAAAATGGAATTCAAATTTGGAATCAAGGTTTAATGGAGGAATGCTAATTATAGAAACTTCAATTTTGGCTAGCAATTGATTCATCCTTATTTCTTATTTGAGATCACAAACACTACTTTAGGTTTTAATTTCTTAGTCTTTTTTTTTTCCTGACTTTCGTGTATTTATTATTTTTTGTTTCAATACATTTATCTTCTTTTTTATGGTTGTCGACTTTGGTACATTTTTTGATATATATTCACTTGAATCGAGTTAGTTAATGTTTTAATATTAAATTTGAATCCTAAAAATCAATTTGGAAAATGCAGAGGCTTAAATAAGGTGACTAAAGATAAGATATTTCCATTGTAATTAAGCTCTTAAATTCAAATTTAAGTTGACATTTCTATTGGGAAAATTTTTAAAAAGTAGTTGAATATTTTCTCAAAATAAGTTGGGTCATTAATGCCAAGATATTACCTTTTAAGGTTTAATTCAAATTTGAATGGAAATAAAACATAGAAAGTATAAAATATGTTTGGGTCTTAAATGAGGATATTGGAAAAGGAACTAAAAGGGAAATCTATAATAGGATTTTTTTTTAATATATATTTGTAATCATAATATATATATATATATATATGGGCAAATTAGTGAATTACAACTTACTCACCTATGGTTTGACTGAAATTTAAGTTGACTACCTGTGGTTTAATATTTGACACTTTACTCAAATTTGGTTTACAAGGATCTAATCTAAACAAACAAACAAACAGTTTCGGTGGAAAACCTAGTATAAAGATAGTTTTCCGTATTTGGTAGCATCAGAAAAAATAAGTAAAAGGAAAACTATCTTTAGTCAACATAAAAAGTATGGTTTATTTTTAGAAATTGTTTTTCACTAATTTTTTTTTGGGAAAACAACTTTATCTCACATTAAGCTAAATAAGAGAAATTAGAAGATTAATTAATTAGGTTAAACAAATCTGGTTTACAGGGGTCTATCTAATCTAAACAAAAGACAATTTTGATGGAAAATCTTGCGTAAAGATAGTTTTTCATATTTGGTAGCATAAAAAAAAATAAGTCAAAGGAAAATGATATTTAGTCAACATAAAAAGTATGACTTATTTTTAGAAATTTTTTCCACTAATTTTTTTTGGAAATCAATTCTATCTCACAGAAAACTAAATAAGGGAAGTTAGGAGATTAATTAATTAGGTTAAACAAATCTAGTTTACAATGGTCTAATCTAAACAAACAAACAAACAATTTCGATTATTTGGTAGCATCAAAAAAATTTTGTAAAAAATAAAACTATCTTTAGTCAACTTAAAAAGTCTGGCTTATTTTTAGAAATTGTTTTCCACTATTTTTTTTTTTTTTGGGAAAACAACTCTATCTCACAATAAACTTAATAAGGAAAGTTATGATTTTTTTTTAACTCATTTAAAGTTGTTACCAAACATAGAAAAATTAGATAGTTTTATAGAAAACTTTTTTTGAAAAATGACTCATTTTTTAGAAAACATCCTCGCTAAAATAAACAAAGTGTAAACTATTTTTTTTTTTTTAGAATACTAAGTATTTTTAACACACATATATAAAGAGAGTGAAGAATGTTTTTAAAGAAACTTACAGTGGTATATATCCAAAAGGGACTAAGTGTAAACTAGTTGTGAAACAAAATTATAAAATTTGTTGTGTATTGATATTATTATAAATAATATGAACTAATAAAGACAAAAATTTAAGAGTAATGTCTATTATACACTCACTAATACACACACATATAAAAAAAAAGAACAAAATTTAGTTACAAAATTTATTATAGTCTAAGGCTACAACCTTACTCAATATCTTTTTATTGGAGGTGTATTTCGAGAATTCCACAATTGGATTACATTTTTTTCTTATATAATTCATACTTGCAAAATTTCAAGAAAATAAAAAATTAATAGCTATGCCATCAATAAATTGTTTTAATTGTTAGTTTTTGTAGTTTAAGATTATGCATAAAATATAAATTAACAGATCTGATACTAAATAATATCCGATTGACACAAAATTTTATATGTGTATTTAGAGTGTAAAGAATATGTAATTTAACGGTTAGATTTTCAAAACATGGAGTAATATTTATTTTATTGAATAAAATTGTAGACTTAAGTTACAACTAATTTTATAACTAGACTTTGTCTTATAAAAAATAAACCAAAATCGTTCCAAGAGTGTCTGTATTATAAATAGATATGCCTGAACTTAGAAACCCTTAATTGTAATAAATATGAGAATATTCTATAATTATTCCTCTTAGTCTCTCACATTATTATTTTTATTATTATTTTGATGAGTATTTCTTACATTATATCTTGTGGCAAGGGCCAAGGAGCACCTGGAGCAGGCTGCTTTGTTTCCAAAAAATGCCTGTAAATGCGTGTTGTCCATTACAATTTGACTAGTCTCTGTTGAATTTTCAGCCACACAATCCTCCGAAATTCTCTCTCTTAAAGTCCATCTACGACATAAATGCAATTTATTTGACATACCTCTGCACCTTAAAGTCTACATTTCACACTAGCTATTTATTTGACATTTACATATATAGTTCATCTTGCACTAGGGGGTGATTAGCAAAGATTTCGAGAGTGAACTCATGGCGAAGAATGATGTCAAGCTTTTGGGTGCATGGCCTAGCCCATATGTGTTGAGGGCTCGGGTTGCCCTTAACATCAAATCTGTAAAATATGAGTTTCTTGAAGAGACAATGGCCCCTAAGAGTGAGCTTCTTCTCCAATCCAACCCTGTTTATAAGAAAATCCCAGTTCTGATTCATGGGGACAAGCCCATCTGTGAGTCCCTAGTCATTGTTCAATACATTGACGAGGCTTGGACCTCTGGTCCCTCCATCCTTCCTTCTGATCCTTGTGATCGTGCTATTCATCGATTTTGGGCTGCCTATCTTGATGAAACGGTACGACGCTTTTCGTTTTGATGATTTCCATCGATCTCAAGTCTCAATATGTCTACTGTTATTTTAAGTCTAGTTGTTGATTTTCTGCTTCTGTGTTGGATCTTGCATGCATATATCATGATAATCATACGGTGCAATTCTCTCTCAATTATATTTTCTCTTGGTGGGAGAGATATGTTTCAGTAGAGAATTATTAATTAAATCAATAAGTCGTATTTGGATAAGAGTGTGACTTAAGGGTGTGACTCTTGTAATTGGTATATATCTGTCATAACATAAATGTTTTTTTTAGTTCTCAAGAAGTATATACTTGCCTATAAATACCACTGGCCATTCATTTGTGAATTATTTTTAAAAAGTCATTATGTTAGAAAAATGTGACAATTCAAATGAAAACTTGTAACTTTTATTTTCTATAAATTAAAAATTAAGGGTCTAAATCATAGTTAAATTCATGATTTCGTAAGATTTCTCTTAAAATGAACTTTATAATTGTTGTCTATTGTTGATGACTTTGTTGTATTCTAAAGGTCAATTGCTCTTAATCAGACCGAAAACTCTTTCGATGAGGAGCAATTTTCACCTTAAAAATATTTTCAACACACCTTAAAGGTTTTTTTTCCCTGATCATTATCAATAAATTTCCTCTAGTGCTTTACAAGATCATGCGTGCATGGTTGCTATATATGCAAGTTGATGCTATGCTAAGCCACAAGGATATTTTCTAAAGATTTAATGAAGATCCATCACGTAGAGAGACGATGTGATTACATTCTTACTCTGTGAAATTCAGGTTTCTGTTTGTTTTAATGGAAAAGATAATTTTCAACATTTTCTTATGTCAGTATATATATATATATATTTTAAAGTTAAAGGAAAATTATTTCTTAACTTCTCATATTTAACTTTTTTAAAAAAATAGAGTTGTTTTCTACCCTTTTTTTTTTTTTTGGGAAAACATTTCTATCTCAAGCAAAGAGATTTGACTTTTTTTTTTTTTTTTTTTCTCAAATCTAAATAAAGAAAGTTAAAAGATAACTCATTTTAAGGTTGATACTAAACATAGGAAAATTATTAGTTTTTTAGAAAATATTTTTTGAAAAATAATTTATTTTTTAGAAAATGTTAATGTCTTACATATCTTCTTCCCCCTTTTTTTTGGTTCTATGCACATAAACTTTTTCAGTAATTATGAATTTCAAATGGGTGCAGTGGTTCCCTAACATGAGAGGCCTTTTGACTGCCCAAGGAGAGGAGAGGAAGCCCTTGATGGATAAACTGAGTGAAGGGACTGTGCTGTTGGAGGAAGCATTTGGGAAATGTAGCAAAGGAAAGGCTTTCTTTGGTGGAGGTGGAATTGGGTACCTTGATCTTGCGTTTGGGTGCTTCTTGGGCTGGCTCAGGGTATCAGAGAAGATTACTGGTATGAAACTGCTGGATGAAGCAAAGACTCCTAGGCTGGTCAAGTGGGCTGAGAGCTTTTGTGCTGATGCTGCTGTTAAGGGTACTATGCCAGAGACTGATAAGCTTTTAGAGTTTGCCAAGGTTCTTGCTGCTAAAATGAGAGGGGCCCTCCTAAGAATTAAGTTAATTTGTGTGAACAACTTTAGTGTTGATCATGGAAGTAGTTGATTCTCAATAAAGCAAAAAAACCAAACATCCAAAACACCCAGACACTCCACCAGCCTATTTCATGTAGCCATACTTCTTCCCCTAGTTTTTTTTTTTTTTTTTTTTTTTTTTTTTTTTTTTTAATTTACAATCAATGGAAGAAAAAATAAAGATATTATTAGACTAAATTATAAATTGCACTCTCAAATTTTAACTAAAATTCAATTCAGGGGTCTAATTTTATTTTCGTTCAATTCAAGCTTCTAAGTTCTAAGACTATTCAATTAAAGCCTTCCATTAGTCTTCATTAGTAATGCTCTGTTTCTTTTTATTTTGAAGTGATAGTAATGCTCTGTTANAATCTAATTTGTGGTCTTTTTTAAAACTAAATAGTGAGAGAGTCTTAACAGGAATTTCTCTCTTTTTTCCTTCATCCTAAAATGTCTTTTTTTATTTTTTTTTACATGAGTCTTTCTTTTTTCTTTTTCTTTTTTTGAGACCTAAAGTGAGTCCTTTGAAAAAAAAAAAAAAAATCTAACTTGAGGTCTAATTAAAAAATTTATAATTATTATTTTTAAATATTAATTCTAACATAGATCTCTCAAAAAGTCAAAATTTTTGGTTTTTTATATTATATATAGATAATAATAATGAAGTGGCAAGCTCTAAGGATATGAGAATGCAATTTGTAGATCTTCTATCAATATAACATATATGAGATTAGTAGTGGATAGTAGATTCAATTGTAGTTGAGTATTGTGTGAAGCCATCACCATGGTCTCTACCCACACTAGAATGTGTTATGCGGAACCAATGATATGAAAGAAAAAGAATTTTTTCTAAACCATTATATTGAACAAAAAATTACTTATTTTCATGAATTTTCAAGTTATACATCTTTTAAAGTTAAATCATAAATCTTTAAGCAAAATAAGTACTTTTAATTTTTATTTAACTATTCCATGCATCGCACGAGTTAGCGACTAGTTTATTCAAATTTAAGTACTCTAGTGCGATTAAGACATTCTTTTATTTATAAATGTGCTATAATTAGTAAATTAGGTGTATTTTATTAGAACTTCTCTGTTTACCATATAAAAAAATACTTTGAAAATTATTTTAAACATATTAACCGTTTCTTATATTACTAAATTTCAATAATTTTATCAATGGTATAATTGTTTATTTTTTTCAGGAGTGTGATTATATATAATAATTACATTTAGTTCTGTGTTTTATTATTTATATTAAACCTAAAAATTTCTTTCTCAAAAAAAAAAAAAAAACCTCAAAAATTTCAAGTTATTATTATAATATTTAAAATTTTTTCATATACCAATTTTTTTCAAAAATTTGAATTGGTAGATCTAATTACGTATTGTTAATGCTTTTTTTTGCAAATCTGTACCCAAAAGCCCATGAGGAAGAGAGACCAATAAATAGCAAGGCTCAAAAGCCCATACGGGGAAAGCCCAATGAAAAGTAAGGCCAAAGGTCCGCCAAGAAGATCGAAGAGCAAGATATCCCCAAAGAAAACAGAAAAGAAACAAAAGCCTAGACTTACGCCTGGGCTAAGAAAGAAATGCAAAGAAAGTGATCTATAGCAGAATACAGATCTGCTGTAGAATATAGTTCTTCATCAGAATGATTTTGGCAGAATAAGGCCAATTGGGTCTAATACCCTTTGATCTAGTAAACACTATTTGGCCTACAAAGGCCTAAATCCTTTTGTATAAAATGATAGGAGTGAAAACTAATATGAAGAAATGTGATGAAAAGAAACAAGGAACAACAAAAAGTGTTAGCAGCAGGGAAATGCGTGAATGAGACAAAAAATAAAAAATAAAAAATAAATAAAAAAAGAGAAGAAAACAAGGTAAACCCAAGAGCCTATTCCCTCCTCCACAGAGGACAAACACGGGCAGAAAAGACTTGTAGTAGGATTAAACAAAACCAATCTGCTATAGTAGAAACAACGAGGAAATGAAAGAAGACAAAAACAGAAAATAGTGGAGCACCACCAACCTGTACCTAGCCAATACAAGGGAGGTGGGCCCACGGTCAAGGGATTTAGAGGGTGTGGTTTGGTGGTGGGGGAACAATGAGTCTATATTTGGTTTTCCGACGTGACTTCTTTTAGGAATATACATTGCTAGGGTGGTATCTTACCTAAAAGAGGTAGTAGATGGTTGGGACAATTTGATGCATGCTATAGTGGTAGGTGGTGAGGTAGCTTAATCCTTATCCATTTGAACCCAAAGGTAAAGGTAAACAGCAAGAACAAACAAAGAAAGATTTTATCATGGAATGGGTAGTGGAAGAAAGAGAATGTACTGAGTTTACCCTAGTAGTGGTAGTGGTCGGGTAACCAATGGGTGGGTGGGCAGTCTTAAAGGGATGTTCACAACAAATTAAAAACAGTTGGTAAAACCTTAGGGGTAAAAGGGAGAAATCTCATGGAATCAGCCCACTATAAAGAGGGGTGGTAGCCATAGATGAAGGGGGGGGGGGGGGGAGGGGAGGGAGCATGTAAGGGAGGCACCTAAGGGGGAGAGAGGAAGGACCCATGGGAAGAAGGTAGTGAAAATTGAGAGAAGAGAGACCCATGATAAAAATAGTAGTAAAAAAGACTAAGAAAGAAAGAATGGAGAAAAGGAAAAAAGATAGAAAGTGGTAAAAAGGAGAGAGAAAACATAGAAGAAATAGGGGCATGTATTAATAGACCATCTTTTCCCTCCCTTTCAACAAACCCACTTTTTGATGTCCCCCAAAAGTAATAGTTAGTAACCATTTAGGCCTATTCTCCAAAATGCACAACTTTGATTGTAAAAGCCTACAAGGTTGTTCAAGTTGAAGTTCAGGTTCCATCCTGGTTCACTTTTTCCACGAAAAGATTCCACACCTGATGTTGGTCGCAAATGCATTTGATTTTCACTCGTTAGAACTTATATTTGCTATATTAGTCGTTCTGCTGTGACATCTTTTATTATATGTACTGTATTTATTATTTTGCCGTGGTATCATTACTTGTTGTACTAGTTATTCTGCTGTAACACCTTTTTTATTTTATTTTATTTTTATCATATTTACCGTGTTAGCTATTATGCTAGCTAAACCTTTCTGCTGAAGCTTTCTTATTTCTTTGCTATTACATGTATTTCTTTTAACACGAACTAATTATTATTTTGCCATATTTATGTGTGTGTGTGTGTGTGTGTGTGTGTGTGTGTTAATATGTATAAATATATATATGCATATATGTATGTATATGTATTTGAGAATATGCTAACTTATGTAAACTAACTTTTGCTTTATAGGTATTTCCTTTGGGTTTTAGATTTGTTTATGGGTAGGAAGTAGAAAAGTATTTTTGCAGTAAAAAAGGAAGAATAGTCATTCACGTTGCAGAAAAGTGTAGAAGTATCCAAAATGTCACCGTTAACGTGTATAGTGTTGTGGGCTTTAGGCCCAACTAGATTACTTGTATAACACACATTCTTGTACTATACTCTTACTTGTACTACACTTATATGCCTCTTTTATAAAGGCACTCATGTATATTCTTTCACTGAGAAATATAATACAGTTGATTTCAGTATTTCTAACATGATATCAGAGCCATCGCTCTGACCTTTTCATTGCAGTCTTGTCTCTATTAATGTTATTCTAGACTCACAATTGCTTCTGCTGTTACAACTGTTGTTGCAGCCATTTGCCGTCAAACCTCTGACGCATCTCAGTCATTGTCTCTGGTTCGGACCTATAGCCGCCGTTGTTCAAAGTCTCGAGACCAGTCCCACACTGTCATCGTCGTGATCCTTGCTTCGATTGTGTTTTTGCAGGCATCACTAAGATCGTCCTCTGCCGATCTACCGTTCAGTGAAAACCTAACCACCATCGGAGCTCCCATGCGCCCTCACGCGTCGCCCAAAGATTCTGCACCCAAGATCACGCGCTCCACGCGCCGTTAGTCTTCTTCACGCACTGCCATGCACCGTCACGCACCGTCTGTCTTCTTCACGAGCTGCCACGCGCCAGATGCACCTACTGACTTTAGCCCTAGGTGACATCATCTCTGCCACGTCATTTGCTGACATCATCGTCCACTTGTCTGCTAACACCACTCGCCACGTCAGCTAACGTCATCGTTGACCTACCATTGACTTTTCTCCAGGGTTGACTTTTTCAGTCCAAGTGCTCTTTACCCAGTTTTTCGCGTAGATTTCATTTTTGCGATATGTTTTTGCATATTTTGCTTCTAAATGAAGAACAAAGACAGGTCTTATTCTTGTTGCAATAATCATAGCCAACAATTCAGCAAACGTTTTTGTAATTTTTGCAAACGTTTTGGCCACAATATTGAGACTTGCTATCGTTGCAACAAACCAGCTGTTTCAATTTCTGTTGCTACTATTTCTAACACTGAGAGTGTCCAGTGAATGACTTCCATCTTTGTACAGTCTAAGTCTTCAGGACGCACTTTCACTATGTCCACAGATGACCTTAAAAACATCATCGCCAATGTCATTCATATGGTTGGTAATGCATCTTATTCCTCTTCTCTCTCAGCTTTATCTGGTATGTCTCCTTCCTCTTGGCTTATGGATTCTGCTTGTTGCAATCACCTGACACCTCACTCGTCCTTATTTTCTAAACTCAAACTTACACCACACCCTCTTAATATTCGCACAGCAAATGGTTTCACTATGTCTGGCCATAATATAGGTTATGTTTCGATCTCTAACCTCTCAGGTCTTAGGGCCTTTAATGTTCCTGACCTTTCTTACAATTTATTTTATGTGGGACAATTAGCTGAGTTGGGTTATCGCATTATATTTAATTATTCTTGGTGTATTGTGCAAGATCCGAGGACGGGACAGGAGCTTGGGACCGGTCCTAGAGTTGGACATATGTTTCCCGTGGACAACCTTCATCTTCCACTTGTTGCTCCTATTTCTAATGCTACAACTGCTACAGTTTCTTCAATTCCTTCCCTTGCACTTTGGCATGCTCGTCTTGGTCATGCATCTTCCTCTCAAGTACAATAATTGGCTTCTAGAGGTTTGCTAGGTTTAGTGTCTACAGAAAATTTTGATTGTGTTTCATGTTAGTTAGGAAAACAACCAGCTTTGCCTTTCAATACTAGTGAATCAATATCCATTGATAGCTTTGACCTTATTCATTCTAATGTTTGGGGACCTTCCTCTATCTCTAGTATTTGTGGGTCTCGATATTTTGTTATCTTTGTTGATGATTACTTTCACTATAGCTGGATTTTTAATATGAAACATCGTTATGAATTATTGGAAGTATATTCTAATTTTGCAAAAATGGTTGAAACTTAGTTTTCCAGACGCATCAAAATTTTTCGATCTGATAATGCTCTTGAATACACTCAATATGCTTTCCAAGCTGTTTTGCATTCCTATGGCACAGTTCATCAACTAACTTGTCCAGGTACCTCTCAGCAAAATGGTAGAGTCGAACGAAAACTTCGTCATATTCTTGACACTGTTTGTGCTTTCCTTCTCTCTGCGAAAGTTCTTGCTCCTTTTTGAGGTAAAGCTGCTCTTTATGCTGTTCATACTATTAATCGCATTCTGAGTCCTGTTATCTAAAATCAAACTCCATATGAGCGCTTTTTTGGGTCACCTCTAGACTATTATCACCTTCACTCATTCGGTTTTGCTTGTTTCATTCTTCTTCAGCCACATGAGCACAACACTATACATGTTAACATCGCCTCAGTCAAGGCTTTGTTTTTTTTCTTAGCTATGGCAAAACTTAAAAGGGGTATCGGTGTTATGATCCTATCTTTCATCATCTTCGTATCTCCCGCAATGTTGTCTTTTGGGAACATCGCCTCTTTGTTGAGCTCTTTCACTTCCGTGCCTCCTTGTCTTCCTCCTCTGTCTTAGATCTTTTTCCAGATGAGGCACATATTCTTTTTGTGGCTGCTCTTGATCCTCTTGTAGTTACTCTTGATTCTCCTGTAGACTTCTCTATCCAACCACTAGATATCACTGATCCCTTTCCTAGTTCACTCTTTAATGAACAAGTGGAAGATGAATAGGTTGAAGACGAGCTACCCAACCCCAACCCTGACCTTGGGTCCCCTGCTCCTGCTCCGCCTGAAGATCTTGCACAAGACATTCCACCTTGTCACTCAACTCGGGTAAGATCTATTCCTGCATATTTACTTAACTATCACTGATCCCTTTCCTAGTTCACTGTTCCATTGACCCTTTATGGCAGATTGCAATGAAAGAGAAAATTGATACATTATCTAAAAACCATACTTGGGATTTGGTGACACTCCTCCCTAGGAAGTCTGTGGTTGGTTGTAAGTGGTCTACAAGATTAAGACTCGCTCTGATGGGTCTATTAAGCGCTACAAAACTCGTCTTGTTGCAAAAGGTTTTACACAGTAGTATAGGATTGATTATGAAGAGACCTTTGCTCCGGCTGCCCGTATCTCATCTATTCGTGCCTTCTTAGTTGTTGCTGCTGCCAGTAAATGGGACCTTTTTCAGATGGATGTCAAAAATGCATTCCTTAATGGGGATTTAAGTGAAGAAATGTATATGCAACCTCTTCCTGGTCTCTCTATTGACTTAAACAAGGTTTGTCACCTTCGATGTGCACTTTATAGCCTTAAACAAGCTCCACGAGCTTGGTTTGCCAAATTTAGCTCTACCATCTCTCGCTTGGGTTACATAGCCAGTCATTATGACTCTACCGTATTTCTTCGTCGCACTGACAAAGGCACTATTTTACTTTTCCTGTATGTGGATGATATGATCATAATTGGTGATGACCTCAGTGGCATTCAAGAACTCAAGGATTTTCTTAGTCAGCAGTTTGAGATGAAAGATCTTCGACATCTCAGCTACTTCTTGGGTCTTGAAATCACTCATTCTATAGATGGACTTTATATTACTCAAGCCAAGTATGCCTTTGAACTCTGGTCTCGAGCTAGACTCACTGATAGCAAGACTGTTGACACTCTAGTTGAGCTTAATGCACATCTGACTCCCTCAAGAGGGAAACCATTGTCTAATCACTCTCTTTACAGACGCTTGGTTGGCAGCCTAGTTTATCTCACCGTCACTTGCCTAGACATTTCTTATGTTGTTCAATAGGTGAGCTAGTATCTGTCTGCTCCACGATCGACTCACTATGCTGCTGTTCTGCACGTTTTTCGATACCTAAATGGCACTCTCTTCCATGGCCTTTTCTACTCTGCTCAGTCTCCTCTTATTCTCCATGCATTTTCTGATGCTGATTGGGCAGGAGATCCTACTGATCACAGGTCCACCACTGGTTATTGCTTTCTTCTTGGTTCTTCTCTAATTTCTTAGCGAAGCAAGAAACAAACTCATATGGCCCACTCCAGTACTGAAGTAGAATATCGTGCCCTTGCTGATACCACATCTGAGCTCCTTTGGCTATGATAGCTTCTCAAAGACTTAAATGTGTGTACATCCTCTGCTACACCTCTTTATTGTGACAACTAGAGTGTCATTCATATTGCTCACAATGATGTCTTCCATGAACGGAATAAACATATCGAGATCAATTGTCATTTTATTCATTATCATCTTCTCCATGGTGCTCTCAAGTTGATCTCAGTCTCCTCTAAAGATCAACTTGCAGATATCTTCATCAAGTCACATCCTAAGGGATGCCTTTGTACTTTGGTTGACAACCTTAAGTTGGTTTTGTTAGGACATATATGTTTTAACTTGTTTAAGAACATATGTCATTTAGTTATGTAAATTGGCTAATCCTTTGACAAAACGCACTCTGCTTGTAATTGGGTAGTTCTAAGTGTTTTTAATACTTCAAGAAACAATGTTTCAAGGTCAAGTGTTGAAGTCATCAAGTCTGTCCAAAAGAAAGCAAGCTGAAGTGCAAAGTTTTTAAAGCTCGACACTTGCTCGACAGCTACCTCGACACCTGCTATCTGTCGAGATTTAAAAAGTCAGATTTCCAATCTGATTTTCTTGGGATCCGTGAATATTTTTTTGGGCCTTCTTTTCTTCTAACCCTAAACATATAAAAGGATTATTTTAAGAGCCGTTTTGGGTGACACAAGTTGCATTATCATTGACCAATCTCTGTTTAAGCAAATTGTGATCAACAGGAGAAGTTCTTGACCTAGTTCATCTTCCATCAAGAAGTTCCTGTGTATTTGCACCATAGGGTTTTGTAACCAAGCATCTTCCTGCTATTCATCATAAAGGATGATCTGAAGAACTTTGCAGCCAACCATTCTTCCTCAGTTGGTGTTCTGAAGTCGCGTACTTGGATTCGCGCATTGGTTAGTCACGTACTTGGGAGCTGTGCATCAAAGGTGGAGACTATCACTACAGATCAAGTCCAATTGGGTATTGGGGTAAGGGTTCAACTGTAGGTTGGTAAGGTACTTGGGATTCCTTTACTTGTAACCGCTTGATTTGATAATAGTGGAGTTTCGAGAGTTGTGACCTGAAAATCACCCTGTGGGGTTTTTGCCATTAGGGTTTTCCCCATTCGTAAACAAATCACCGTGTTATTTATTTTTCGCTGCATATTTAGTTAATTGGTGATTTGTTTGTGCTTCCATAAAATTACATGATTAATTGATTAATTAATTACTTAGCTAAATTAATTAATTAAGGTTAATCACAAGGGGTCATTCAGATTGTGACCTATCAAGTGGTATCAGAGCGGGCACACTCTGATTAGGATTTAATCTTTGTTGTGTTGATCCATTGACCCCTGTTTGTCATGGATAGAGGACAATCTTTAATTATATCTCCTTTATTTGATGGCACTAACTATGCATACTAGAAAATACGCATGAAAGCTTTCTTGCAGTCTTTAGATGAAAAGGTGTGGCAAGCTGTAGAGATTGGCTGGACTAAGCCAACAGAAGATCCGGCCAATTGGGATGATACTAAGATCAAGGCGGCTAACTTCAACAGCAGAGCGTTAAATGCCCTATTTAGCGCAGTCACAAATGAGGAGTTCAAAAAGATATCCTCACTGAAACTGCCAAGGAGGCTTGGATCATCCTCCAGACTACCTATGAAGGCACAAAGGCTGTCAAAGACTCAAAGCTTCAGAGGCTCACTACAAGCTTTGAAGAAATTAAGATGGAGGAGGATGAGTCATTTGATGAGTTCTATGCCAAGCTCAAGGACATAGTGAACTCAGCCTTCAATCTTGGGGAAACCATCCCAGAACCCAAGATTGTAAGGAAGGTGCTCAGATCTCTACCTGAGAGATTTCATGCCAAGATTACAGCGATAGAAGAATCAAAGGACATTGACAAGATTCCTTTGACTGAGCTAGTAGGAAACTTGCAAACTTATGAGATAGGATTATCTAGGATTGGCAAGTCAAGTAAAGGTAAAAGCATGGCCTTGAAGGCAAAGAACAGTGATACAGATGAGTCTTCCGATGATGAAGATTCTAAAATGAAGTCCTACATCACTCGGCAGTTTAAGAAGTTTATGAAGAATGCCAATGGAAGGAGCTTCGACAAGGACTGGAGGCAGTTCAGTTCTTCACAGTCTAAAAGCCAAGACAAAGGGAAGAAGGATGCTAAGGATGGAAGTCAGTACACTGTTCCTGCAGGACCAAAATGCTTTGAATGTCATGGGTTCGGACACATGAAAAATGAGTGTCCTACATATCTCAAGAGCATTGGGAAAAGCAAGGCACTTGCTGCAACTCTAAGTGACACTGAGCCTGAAGATGATTCCGATAATGAGGATGACGGAATCTTAAATGCCTTCACCGCCACAGTCAATCCTACTGAAGGGATTGTTGAAGAAGTGGATGAAGAAGAAGAACTGGTGGAATCAAAATTTGAGAAAATGGATGATCAAGATGATATCCATTCAGCCTATGAGAAGCTTTATAAGCTCTTTGAAAAGCATGAGAAATTATACAGGCTGGCCACCAAGAAGCTAAATGATGTGGAACTTGATCGTGAAGAGTTGTCCACAAAGTTTGATGAGGCGAATCAAACTATTGGAGCACTGAGATTTGAAAACACCTTTTTGGCTGAGAAGACCAAGAAGCTTGAAGCAGAGCTGTTTCAAGTCAGAGCTCAACTAGAGAGGACTTCAAGTGCAAAGCTTGATGAGATGCTTAGCAATCAGAAATCTGCTTCGGATAGAACTGGTTTGGGGTATGGTATTTCTTTCTCAAATACTGCTTCTACTAGCAATACTGTCTTTGTTACTCCTGCTAATAATACTGAAATTGAGAATACTGATGTCAAAACTGAATTAGCTAGTGAGAACCCCCTAAGCAAAGATAAGAAAGATGATAAAAACCCTAGGGCTAAGAAGGCTAACTCTCAAAAGCCTAAACAAAAGAAGCAGCATCTCTGTCATCATTGTGGAGCTGCCGGTCATACTAGACCAAATTGCTATAAATGGTTAGCCACTCAACAGAGCAATGGCGTGATAGCATCTGGAAACCATAATCAGATTCAATCCTCTCTTGCTCCTCTTAGAGATCTTCTGAAAGCCCTCATGTTCCTTTCGAACTTGAACGGGTTAAATTCTTCCCCCTCACCGCCGGTTCAAGGATTCAATCAAAGGAAAGGCTCTTCCAAGGTGTGGAAGAAAAAGGACTTTAAGTGATCTCATCACTTTCTTTTTCCTTTTTGTTTTTCTGTGTTTTGCATTGCTTGTGTGTTTACTTTCAGTTTTGTTTATTTTGTTTTTGATTTAAAATAAATTTTTTTTTTTGAAAAATCAGAAAAATACAAAAACAGTGTGTGTTTTGTGTACTTTGGTACTTGTGTACCTTGGATGGCCAATGAAACAAAGTTTTCTAAACTTTGTATCTCTTGTAGCTTAGATGAGCATCTCTATGCACAACTAAGTAAGTGAGCTTTGTGGCTTTTATTTGTGATGAGTCAGATTAGGTTATCTCTTAAAACTTAACACTCATATCACTCTTTTTGACGGGTAGGACTAGAAAATCCTAAGAGAAAGGCATAAATAACCATCTCACCACTGTTGCCCGCCAATCATAATATGACACCTGTATGCTTCGGCATAGCAAAAGTGCAGTGTCAAAGACATTCGTATGCTTCGGCATAGCAAAAGTGCGATGTCAAATGCTTAACATCTTGGGTATTTCTTTTCTCTCTTTTATATACCCATGTATGATATGCTAAAATAAAAGAAAACATGCAAAGAAAATAAAAAATTAAATTTGTAAATATAAAAAAAATTAAAAACATATATTATTTTAAAATATATATAATTTTATAAGTAAGAAATTTCTTAAATACAGATCTTAAATTTTATTATAATATATAATTTTATAACTTTCTCTCAAAAGGTGAATAATAAGATAAGCATGTCTAAAGACCAAACATTGGGCGACACATTTTGTTGGTAATAAATGGGAAATTAATACATACATATATATATATATATGTGTGTGTGTGTGTGTGTGTGTAAAATTTAAGTATCAAATCCATTCTCTCAAAAAAAAAAAAAAGTATCAAATCCATTTAAAAAATTTAAACGACAAGTACAATTTGACCTTAGCTACTTCTAAGATCTTAAACCTAGGAGTGTTCGTGATGCAGTGCGGTGTGGTTTTGGGTCATTTTTGGCACCGCACTTTACGGTGCGGTTTAGCTAAAACCATAACTGCACCGCACTTTATTTTTGCAGTCACATGTGCGATGTGATGCGGTTTAGAGTTTAGCCAAAACCATAACCGCACCGCATCTCATTTTTGCAGTCATATGTGCGATACTATGTATAAGATGCGGTTTGAAGTTAGTATATTTTTCAAATTTTGGGTTTTTCCTACTTAGCCCAAAACTAATTTTCCCTTTTTTGGGCCAAGTTTTAAATTATTCAGCTAGTTTTTCTTTATTTTGGGTTGGTTTTTTTAGTCAACACTTGCTAGGGTTATTAAACTTTTTTTTTTTGAAAACTAGGGTTATTAAACTATTAATAATATATTTAATATTAAAAATAAATAAATATATTAATATATAAAGAGGGTGTGATGCGGTGCGGTTTGTGCGGTTTTCTTATTATAAAACCACAAACTGCACTGCACTATGCGGTTTTTTAGTCAACACTTGCTAGGGTTATTAATTTTTTTTTTATTTTTTAACTAGGGTTATTAAACTATTAATAATATATTTAATAGTAAAAAATAAATAAATATATTAATATATAGAAAGGGTGTGGTGTAGTGCAATTTGTGCGGTTTTCTTATTATAAAACCACAAACCGCATTGCACCATGCAGTGCGGTGCGGTGCGGTGCAGTACACTATTACTTGTGGTGCGGTCCAGTGCGGTTATGCCATTTTGCAGGCGGTTTTGGTGCGATTTTTGCGGTTTATGCAATTTATGCAGTTTGGTGAATGCCCCTACTTAAACCTCTCTATTTTTCAATTATTTAAATAGGGTTTCAAAATCTTTTTCTCTTGTCGAGAAGTTAATATCTTTTATATGATCAAACTGTAATGTCTAAGAACAACATAAATGCAAAATCATGTTCTCTTATCGAGAAGTTAATATCTTTATATGATCAAACTGTAATGTCCAAGAACAACATAAATGCAATGGCATTGGCAATGTAAATTTGAGTCCCAGACTACCATACTCCCTGGTCCTACCTGAAAGTCCACAGTCACGCTCACATGTCACACCTACTTCAAAAACTTACCTACTTTTACGTACCAAACCAAACTAGTTCCCTCCCTTTGTTTGATCACTTATTTCATTCAAGATATATATTTATTTCCCTCAAACGTACACACACTGACACAGAGAACCAGACAAACTTGCATAGCTTGGTGATCGGCAAATCTCTAAGACTGAACTCATGGCAAAGAATGATGTCAAGCTTTTGGGTGTATGGGCTAGCCCATTTGTGATGAGGGCTCGGATTTCCCTAAACATCAAATCTGTGAACTATGAGTTTCTTGAAGAGACAATTGGATCAAAGAGTGAGCTACTCCTCCAATCCAACCCAGTTCATAAGAAAGTCCCAGTTCTGATTCATGGTGACAAGCCCATCTGTGAGTCCCTAGTCATTGTTCAATACATTGACGAGGTTTGGACCTCTGGTCCCTCTATCCTCTCTGCTGATCATTATGATCGTGCTATTCAACGATTTTGGGCTGCCTATCTTGATGATAAGGTACAAGTTTTTTGTTTGATTAATTATTTCCCTCTGGTCAATATTTCTATTGTTTTAAGTCCGGTTATTATTATCACAAAAATAAAGGCATATCATAAATTCCACTTAACGTGTGTTATTGTTAATTTATGCTTTTGGCATGTATGTATATATATGTGTATGTGTGTGTGTGTGTGTGTGTGGTGCTAAAGAAAAGGGGGAACAAATCTATAATTGACCACAGCATAGATGGGGAAGGTGAGAGTTGAGTTAACCACGGCAAATTATAGTTTGATTTTTTATTATAATGATGATACAAACACTTTATTCTTGGAATATACGTTATATTTGTGACATACATATGTAGTAGACATAATTGATGTAATGTAAAATAAGAAACTATAACCATTTGAAATCCACGAGATAACTTAACAGGCTGACAGTAATTAAAAAGAACCCTTTGTTTTACCTTTGGTTTGGTGAACAAACAAATTACAATGATAGATGTGTCCTATTAATTAAAAGATGTGAGAGAGAGAGAAAGAGAGAGAGAGTCATTAAAGATAGTTTAATTATGTGCAGTGTAGAGATGTGCGATTAATGTATCAGTGGAATGAGTTGATTCAAGGCAAGGAAACAAAAAAATAAATAAATAAAGGTAGATCTAAAATTACATTAGTAAAACTAGGAAAAAATGATGGAAATTAAGGAGGTAATATAAAGACTATGATTTTAGATAGAGTAGAATGATAAAAATTTAAAAGAAGAAGAAGATATGGATATGCTAACTCTAATTAGTCTCTCCCTCCCAAAAAAAAAAAATCTAATTAGTCTCTTGAGGATTTATAACCAATCCTAAAATTGTAAAATTTTGGAACTAAGGCTTAGTTGATGTTGTTTAGTGAACAAAGCATAGGGAGTAATTCAAATATTTCTTCTATATTTATTGTAGGCATCCCAATTCACCTCCTTGGAAACTAGAAAAGAGGATAAATTTCATTATGAATACAAGGTCTTTGGAGTGTGAAAAAAGGGTTGGTAATTGGCAAATTGTTAATGGTAGGTAAAAATTTGATTTCAATGTTAGGCTTAGATAAAAACTAGTAAAAGCTTGTCAACTTAATTATTGTGAAATTTTCAATGTATCTATTATTACTCTTGTAATAAGATTTTTGAATGCAAGGTTGCTATAATATCCTAGTTGATGGCTTCATGCCATGCCTAAACCACAATGATTTTTTGTAAAGATTTTATGATGACCCATGACGTAGAGAGACTATTTGATTACATTCTTAGTATGTAAAATTCAAGTTTAAATATAGATCAGTAGGTTCATAAGCAGTGGCAGAATTAGAAATTTTATCAAGGGGGGCCAAGCCAAATGTATCATTGTATTTCGTAGCTTTAACTCTCTCAATATAAATGTGTATGACTTTGTTTTTGGAAAACAACAAAAATTATATATTTTTATAAATTTATGCTTTAAATGCTCCTAAAATTAATGACTTATATATGACAAAAAAAGTCAATATTAAAAGGAAAATAAATGAGAGACAACAATAAATTAAAGACCATTTATATATATATATATATACAAAAAAGTCATTAATTATATATATATATATATATATAAATGAAGGGGGATTACCTAAAAAATTTACGCAATATTTTTTTTTTTTGGTACAGCATTTAATTTTCCAGTCATTCTTTATTTCAAATTGGTGCAGTGGTTCCCTGCCATGAGACGCATTAGGGGTGCCCAAGGAGAGGAGAGGCAGGAGTTGGTGGATCAAGTGGTTGAAGGGCTTGCTCTGTTAGAGGAAGCATTTGGGAATATAGCAAAGGGAAGGCTTTCTTTAGTGGAGACAGAATTGGGTTCATTGATATTGCCTTTGGGTCCTTATTGGGCTGGCTGAGGGTGACAGAGAAGGTGGTGAGGTGAAGCTGCTGGATGAAGAAAAGACTCCTGGGCTAGTCAAGTGGGCGAGTGTTTTTGTGCTGATGCTGCTGTTAAGAGTGTTATGCCTGAGACAGAGAAGCTTATTGAGTTTTCTAAGCTTCTTATGGCCAAAATGAAAGGGGTTCCTCCTCCTAAGGATTAAGTTTCTGTGAACAGCTTTAGTGTTGATCATGGAAGTAGCTTTATGGCCTATGTTTTGTTGTATTTGCTAAGAAATGGCCTTTTGGTTCATGTGGTACCTGAGAAAATGTAGTTAGAAATAACTTAACATGATGTAATGTGAACTAAGCTGTTGTGTTAAGATATGGTTGAATACCACTTATTTTGTTGAAAACTGAGTCTTAAAATAATATTTTAATAAAAATTTTGTTAAAAAAAGAGGTTTGTAGGTCTCGTAAATAGTGCACAGAACCTACTGAAAAAGCTTCAATTTTACTGAAACTCACTTCTCAAAAAAAAAAAAAAAAAACAGATGCAGAGGCAAACGTGCAGGAAAATCAATCCAATCCAAATGGTCACTAAATAATTCCTTTTAGACTTTTGCGTGTGAACGGTGCTACTCCTCCCACATTCAAGGTGGTTCTATTCATTAAATTTTGGTGGGCTCTGAAGAAGGGAGTACCGTTCATTCTACTCCATGACCTAAAATGCATTAACTGTTTTGAAAACTAATTTGGAGAATCCATGCAACATTAATTATATGAGTAATGCTAAGATGACAATATTTATTGTAACTTTTTCGTAATTTATTCACGCGATAAGTTTGAGGAGTAGAGTTGTAAACTTACGTAAATCCACCACTTTTATTTTAACACTCACAACTTGTCACTCAAACAAATTATAATAAAAATTGTTATAAAAATTGTGGTCTTATCATTTTATTTATATTAGTCGTGTTGCACATTCGGCCACACAGGCTACCGACACTCTCTTTTCGAGAAGTTATAAATTATAATAAGGAAAGTAATGGGAATGGATATTCTGGTCACGGCTCACAAGCAATGCCTTTATCCAAATATATATATATATATATATATTCAAGTTCCACTCTCGCACCTAATTCCCAAGCTTATTTACTTCACGTACCAAACCAAATTAGTTCACAACCTTTGTCTGAGCACTTATTTCATTCACCGTTTCTATTTATTTCCCCCACACAGACACAGACACAGAGAACCAGATCAACTTGCAAAATTTGGTGATTGGAAAATTTGAGAGTGAGTACTCATGGCAAAGAATGATGTCAAGGTTCTGGGTGCATGGCCTAGCCCATATGTGATGAGGCCTAGGATTGCACTTAATATCAAATCTGTGAACTATGAGTTTCTTGAAGAGACAATGGCCCCTAAGAGTGAGCTTCTCCTCCAATCCAACCCTGTTCATAAGAAAATTCCAGTTCTGATTCATGGTGACAAGCCCATCTGTGAGTCCATGATCATTGTTGAATACATTGACGAGGTTTGGACATCTGGTCCCTCTATCCTCCCTTCTGATCCTTATGATCGTGCTATTCAACGATTTTGGGCTGCCTATGTTGATGAGAAGGTACCACAAGTTTGTTTATTGTTTGATTAATTATTTCTCTTTCATCGTTTCTGTTATTTTTAATTTAATACTTCATTTTTAAGAGTTTTGTAACACCACTTTCACCAATGAAGTTAACCAAGTTTAAATGATTAGTAGTACTGTAGTAGTAGTAGTTTCTTTTTTTTCTTTTTTAAGAAGAAAGAATTCTACTAGTTAATTTTGTGTTGGATTTGAAAGTTGCATGTATATATCATATGGTGCTAAAGAAAAGAAAGAAAAAAAATATATTGACAGCAGCATCTGCAAGGTGAAAGTTGTTTAATTAATGACGGCAACTTATAGTTTGAATTTTTTTTTTAATTAATTTATTTTTTATGATGATGATTATATAATCATTTTAGTCTTGAAACATAAGATATATTTGTGACATATTATGCAGTAGAGATATAGATATTTTTTAAATTATGCCGCAGATATAATTGATATAATGTAAAATGTGAAAATGTAATTATTTGAAATCCACGAGATGACAGGATAGGCTCCAAGACAATAACAAAAAAAGAATCCTTTGTTTTACCCTTGGTTTGGTGAACAAATTATAATGATTGGGGTGCCTTTATTGATTGAAAAATGAGAAAGTTTTTTGAGATTGTTTGATTATGTGCACAGGAGAATTGTTAGTTCATCAAGAGCTAAGTTGATTTGAGGTGAGGGAACCAAAAAGTATAAAGGAAGACCGAAGATGTAAAATAATTTTAGTAGAATTAAGAAAAAATGACATGACAATTAGAGAGCTAATAGGGACTATGATTTCAGATAGAGTAGAATGATATTTAAAAAGAAGAAAAAGAAGATGTGCTAATGATGATTAGTCTTTTGAAGATCTATAACTGATTCTAAAATTTTGGAACTAAAGCTTAGTTGTTGTTGGTTGTGGTGGTGGTGTTACTGTTTTGTGAACATATTGTAGGGTTAATTCAAATATTTCTTCTATATTAACGAAAGGCAATCCTTAGAAACTAGAGAGGACAAATTTCATTATGAGTATAAGGTTTTTGGAGTTCGAAAAAAGGGTTGGTAACTTGTCTTATGATCCATGGATCATAGTAGTTGGTGTTTTGTAATCTCAATAACTCTAAAGATACAAAAAATATGATAATGACTGAAGTGACAATTTATTTATAGTAGGTAAAAGGGTGACTGGACCCAAATGAGAATTGATAAAAACTTGCTAACTCATGTGATGTGAAAAAATGACATGACAATTAGAGAGCTAATAGAGACTATGATTTCAGACAGAGTAGAATGATATTTAAAAAGAAGAAAAAGAAGATGTGCTAATGATGATTAGTCTTTTGAAGGTCTATAACTGATTCCAAAATTTTGGAACTAAAGCTTAGTTGTTGTTGGTTGTGGTGGTGGTGTTACTGTTTTGTGAACATATTGTAGGGTTAATTCAAATATTTCTTCTATATTCACGAAAGGCAATCCTTAGAAACTAGAGAGGACAAATTTCATTATGAGTATAAGGCTTTTGGAGTGCGAAAAAAGGGTTGGTAGCTTGTCTTATAATCCATGGATCATAGTAGTTGGTGTTTTATAATCTCAATAACTCTAAAGATACAAAAAATTTCATAATGACTGAAGTGGCAAGTTATTTATAATAGGTAAAAGGGTGGCTGGACCCAAATGAGAATTGATAAAAACTTGCTAACTCATGTGATGTGAAAAATATTGTATATGTAGCATTACTCTTATAAAATTTTGTGTACAAGGCTGCTATATTATCCTGGTTGATCGCTTGCTGATATGCTTAAACCACAATAATTTTTCGTAAATAATTTATTACGATTCATCCCATAGTGTGACAGTGAGACTAATTTATTACATTCTTAGCATGTCCAATTTAGGTTTAAATACAGACTAACGGTTCATAATAAGGGATGTTGCTCCTTGTTTGGTCACTCCAATTAAATCAATATATGTGGCATGTCCCTTCCTTCTCCCTTTTGTGTGTGTTTGTTTCTCAAAATATATGTGTGCGTGTGTGGGGCATATCATTTTTCCTTTCTTTTTATTTTTGGGGACAACATTTAGCTTTCAAGTCATTATGAATTGCAAATGGGTGCAGTGGTTCGCTGCCATGAGAGGACTTAGGACTGCGCAAGGAGAGGAGAGGAAGGCTTTTCTGGATCAAGTTACTGAAGGACTTGCACTGTTGGAGGAAGCATTTGGGAAATGTAGCAAAGGAAAGGCTTTCTTTGGTGGAGATCGAATAGGGCTCCTTGATATTGCTTTTGGGTCCTTCTTGGGCTGGCTGAAGGTGACAGAGAAGGTGAATGGGGTGAAGCTGCTTGATGAAGCAAAGACTCCTGGGTTGGTCAAGTGGGCTGAGAGGTTTTGTGCTGATGCTGCTGTTAAGAGTGTTATGCCTGAGACAGAGAAGCTTTTAGAGTTTTCTAAGGTTCTTGCGGCCAAAATGAAAGGGGCTCCTCCTCCTAAGAATTAAGTTTTTGTGAACAACTTTAGTGTTGATCATGGAAGTACCTTAATTATGGCCACTGTTTTGTTGTTTTAGCTGAAATGGCCTTTTGGTTTATGGGGTACTTGAAAAAAAATGTTGTGAGAAATAATTTGACATATGCTGAAGGATCATGCAGTGTGAACTAAGCTGTTGTTTATGTAATTTCCTTTTGGACTTTTGCGTGTCACAATGAAAGCATGGTTCCAGATCAGTAGCTGCTGATGCATTAGCTGTTTTGAAAACTACTCTTGGCTGGGATTTTTGTTTATATTGTTTTTTATTTAATAATGCGGAGGATGAAGTCTTACAAAGGCTTGTCTTGCAATATTTTTTATCAACAGTAGATGTGAAAAATTCTTACTAGTTTTTATTTAAGCTCACGACTGACATTATTTTTTTACTTAAAAATAATCATTTATCACTTTGTAAAAAAGTTAATGGATTTAGCATTTTCCTTCAAATAAAATCCCATTTGGATATGAAGTAAAGGTCTTTTTGCTAATGGACACCTTCTAAATAAATGAAAAGATCACTCAATTCTATTTCTATCAAAGCCCTTTTGCATATC
This sequence comes from Quercus suber, assembly GCF_002906115.3. Classification (NCBI taxonomy): domain Eukaryota; kingdom Viridiplantae; phylum Streptophyta; class Magnoliopsida; order Fagales; family Fagaceae; genus Quercus; species Quercus suber. The sequence continues at coordinate 384,255 of NW_027069984.1, forward strand.
AACTTTTAAACCCAACAATTCGCAAGAAATATGCTTCTTCTTGAAGGTCAGGACTATTTACTAACCAATGATACAATTCTGAATTCCTTGCTATCCATCTCTTGGGACACAGGCTGATTAAAAAGGTGAAATTAGTTTATGTATTTCTTTTATTTTCAAGCCACAATGCCCTTCACGGTTCCCAAAATATTTTTCAAGACTATTTGAAATGTAGTCGAGTCTACATGTGCCTTGAATTTCCATACTTTGACTAACCACTTCCAAACTCTTTTCATCTAATTATAATCACACTGCCTCAAATCGGTTTAAGTTTCACAATTTCGTAATTATGCACAGATGATTTTCACGGAAAAAAATTGTGACAAGATATTATTTGGGCATAGTAAAATATGTTAATTATGAACCATCACTTTTACATAGGTCCATAATTAGCACATTTTATTTTTGATAGTTATTTTTCTTTTTCATTTTAATTAGCATTAACATAATTTATTTTTAGCATGTAGTTTTGGTGTTAGCGTGTGAATGTATTGCCTTATCTCATCCCTCTTTGCCTATATATGTGTGTGTGTGTTTCTCAAATAAAAAAAAAACATATTTTACTTTCTCCAAAAAAAAAAAAAAAAAAAATCAAACAGTACCTATAATGCAAATATGTTTTAATTTTAGCAATATTTAGCCAAAAGACTAGAGTTGGGTTAGCATATCTATATATTTTTTATGTATCATTCTACTCTATTTGAAATTATAGTCTTTATATTACCTCCTTAATTTCCATGTCATTTTTTCCTAGTTTTACTAATGTAATTTTAGATCTACCTTTATCTTTTTTGTTCCCATGCCTTGAATCAACTCATTCCATTGATACATTAATCACACATCTCTACACTGCACATAATCAAACTATCTCAAAGGACTCTCTCTCTCTCTCTCTCTCTCTCTCTCTCTCTCTCTCTCTCTCTCTCTCTCTCTCTCTCTCTCTCTCTCTCTCTTTTTAATCAATAGGACACCTCTATCATTGTAATTTGTTTGTTCACCAAACGAAGGTTAAAACAAAGGGTTCTTTTTAATTACTATCAGCCTGTTAGGTTATCTCATGGATTTCAAATGGTTATAGTTTCTTATTTTACACTACATCAATTATATCTATTACATAAATATGTCACAAATATAACGTATGTTTCAAGATTAAAATGTTTATATCTTCATCATAATTGTTAGAGATATATTAGTCCATTATAATTGAAAATATGTTGTTTAACTATTCTACCAAACAGGGCCTTAATTGTCTTAGTCTGTTGCCAAATTGGGTAGCATCTTGGCTTATCTTAACAAGATTCTGTTGGCTTTGTGCCTTTAGGATAGGGGGCATCAATTCATTTATCCTAAGTAGTGACTTTTATTCTTTGGAATCAGCTTAATCGAATATTAAAAATTTAGACTATTTTTATTTTATTTTTTATTTTTTATTTTTGAACATATATTGAGTTCAAGTTTATATCGTAAATAAATTATAAGTTTAAATTTGGTTTATTTTCTTGTCGAATAGACTCAAACTTATTTAAGAACTACTTGATTAACTTTTTTCTTCTTCTTATATATAGTAAAATCAAAACTAAAATGGTTTACCTCTTCATAAATTTATAAACTTTTTCTATAAATAGACTATCTATATTATTAATAAATTACAAATAATAATATTAATCTATTTACAAACTTATAGTTTATATAAATATATTTTTAGATAAGTATACATATAAAAATATATATTATATATAGTTAAATCAAGTTCTCGTATTCATGAGCTTGTTCATGAATACATTATTGTGTATAAGCTTGACTTGTTTAACAATCAAGCCTAAACTTGTGCTTGAACTTGACTTGTTTACTAAACAAACAAATAAAACAAATTTTTCGTGAGTTAAAAACTATTCATAAACAACTTGATTCATTTACTGTCCTATTCCTGAATTGCAATTAAATTTGGTATCTCCTACTTCTCATAGCTTATTTTGTGGAGTACTTAAAGATATAGCTTTTTTTTGTAACTTTAATCAAGTGTGACAAAAAGTTAAAAACTAACTTAGTTTTGCTAAATTTAAATTAAAAAAAAGGAAGATAAAAGCTATTTAGTTTTTGCCAAACAAACACTTGTAACTGGTACACAAGATTATTTATGGATTATAAACATGGCGTGCATCAAATANTTGTGGGAATTTTTTTTTTTTTTTAAATCATTGGGATTTTTTTTTCCAAAAATGTGGCAATGGTATTTCGGCAATACCATTGCCACAATTGATTTTTTTTTTTTTTTTTTAAGAAATGAAGTGCACACAATTTTTACAATATTTTTACAACAAATTCTAAGTGTCAGGTTATTACTTATTGTTATTGTTGGATTAAAATAGTAATCTCAATGTTAAATTTAAATTTAAATTAATAATAACCAATTACCTGTGATTTGTTGTGAAAATATTGTAAAAATATTGTGTACGTAACACTTTATATATTTTTCTTTAATTCTTCCGCATTCACTTTTTTTTCCCCTACCATTTTCGGCAATACCATTGCCACAATTACTTTTTTTTTTTTTCACCTACTCATTATTGCACTTCTCACACATCCGGGCAGCGTAGGAAATTTGGGCAAATGAATTTCGGCAACACTGTTGCCGAAATTCAAGATTTACTGTTCCTGACATTAAGCTTTTCTCTTTTCTCCTTTTTCTCATTCTCTCTCCTACTTTTTGTTGAATTTCGGCAACACTGTTGCCGAAATTCAATCTCTCTCCTCATTTCCACAAATAACTTCAAACAGTACCTATAATTAAAAAAAAAAAAAAATTCCCACAATTTCGGCAATGGTATTGCCGAAATTGTGGGATTTTTTTTTTTTCAAAAATGTGGCAATGGTATTTCGGCAATACCATTGCCACAATTGAGATTTTTTTTAAAAAAAATGTGGCAATGGTATTTCGGCAATACCATTGCCACAATTGAATTTTTTTTTTTTTTTTTATAGAAATGAAGTGCACACAATTTTTACAATATTTTTACAACAAATTCTAAGTGTCAGGTTATTACTTATTGTTATTGTTGGATTAAAATAGTAATCTCAATGTTAAATTTAAATTTGAATTAATAATAACTAGTTACCTGTGATTTGTTGTAAAAATATCGTAAAAATATTGTGTACGTAACACTTTATATATTTTTCTTTAATTCTTCCGCATTCACTTTTTTTTTCCCCCTACCATTTTCGGCAATACCATTGCCACAATTACCATTTTTTTTTTTTGGGCACCCACTCATTATTGCACTTCTCACACGTCCGGCAGCATAGGAAATTTGGGCAGATGAATTTCGGCAACACTGTTGCCGAAATTCAAGATTTACTGTTCCTGACATTAGGCTTTTCTCTTTCCTCCTTTTTCTCATTCTCTCTCCTACTTTTTGTTGAATTTCGACAACACTGTTGCCGAAATTCAATCTCTCTCCTCATTTCCACAAATAACTTCAAACAGTACCTATAACGCAAATATGTTTTAATTTTGGCAATATTTAGCCAAAAGACTCAACTCTAATTAGTCTTTTGATGATTTATAACCAATCCTAAAATTGTAAAATTGTGGAACTAAGGCTTAGTTGATGTTGTTTAGTGAACAAAGCATAGGGAGTAATTCAAATATTACTTATATATTCATTGTAAGCATCCCAATTCACCTCTTTGGAAACTAGAAAAGAGGATAAGTTTCTTTATGAATACAAGGTCTTTGGAGTGTGAAAAAGGGGTTAGTAAATGGCAAATTATTAATGGTAGGTAAAATGTTGATTTCAATGGTGTGCCTAGATAAAAATAGTAAAAACTAGTCAACTTAATTATTATGAAATTTTTAATGTATCTTAATCTTGTAATAAGATTTTTGTAAACAAGGCTACTATAATATCCTAGTTGATGGCTTGATGCCATGCCTAAACCCAACGATTTTAGCAAAGATTTTATGATGACCTATGATGTAGAGAGACTATTTGATTACATTCTCATCTCCAACAGCCCTTGTATATCTATTTTTGGAGCACCAAATGCCACTGTTCATGCTCCAGCGGCTTCTCCATACGCGCAGATTCTCCAAATTTTATTTTGAAGTTGCTACAGTAGTTTTCTTGTTTTAGAGAACACTATAGCAACTCCAAACCATTATTTCATCTTAAAAAATACCCGGCCGAATAAAAAAAAATTCTTTCTCTTTCCTCCTCTCTTCTCTGTTCATCTCTCTCTCTCAAACGGTAACCAATCAAAACACAAACACAATCACAGATCAAGAACAGGGAAAAATACAAATTTAATTAGAACAACAAATCTAAAATCAAAACAAAAACAACAGATCAAGAGCATGAAAGCCTATCTAAGCTCCATTGTAACAACAAAGTGAATCAGAACAAGATTATAAAAATAAAAAATAAAAAAAAAAAAAAAAAAGATAGACGAAGCCGATCTGACCCAGCCTGGTGGTGGGGAGGACGATGAGCGGCGGCTAGAGCAGCAGCTGGAGCTGGAGTGGCGACTGGAGCTGGAACGGCAGCTGGAGCGGCGGCTGGAGCTGGAACGGCAGCTGGAGCGGCGGTGGAGGCCCAAGCCGATCTCTCCTCTCTGAGAGAGAGAGAGAGAGAGAGAGAGAGAGAGAGAGAGAGAGAGAGAGAGACTCTCTCTCTCTCTCTCTCTCTCTCTTCTCTGATGTGAAGAGTAAAAATTATGTTGTTGGAAGGTTCTTGAGGAGAAAAAGAAATAAAGGAAAGGGGATGGAGGACACGTGTGTGGAGGAGAATGAAATGGAAGAATAAAAAATAATATAAAAAATAAAAAATCTTAATTAAGAAATTTTACTACAATATTTTTACAATAAATTTTAAGTAATAGATTGTTATTAGTTAATATTGGCGAGAAAAAAAAATTTCAGTAGTAAATTCAAATTAGAACTAGTAACAATTTTTCACATAAATTTTGTTGTGAAAGTATTGCGTAAAATGTTGTGAATATAACACATCTCATTTAAAAATATAGTTGTTAAAAAAATAATAAATGATGATAAAAAAAAGAATAAAGAATGAATGAAGAAATAATATTTAAATAAGATAAAAAATGGAATAGAGAATCTGTTGGAAGTGTATTTGAAAAAGTGGATATGTAAAAGTTAAATGTCACTGTTCATTCTCCAAATAGTATATAAATTTAAAGAAGCTGCTGGAGATGCTCTTAGTATATGGAATTCAGTTTTAGATATAGATCAATAGGTTCATAAGCAGTGGCAAAGTTAAAATTTTGCAGCTTTAACTCTCAATATAAATGTGTATGACTTTATTCTTGGAAAACAACAAAAATTATATATTTTTATAAAGAGATTAAATTTTATAAGGATGGGGTGTAAAACCTATGTTTTACACCATCCAATAAATGATTGCCACATTAGCATTTTACTTAAAATTTATTAAAATTCAATACATCCTACCACACCTAATAACATCTCAATATATTCCCAATTTGGTTGGATTTATATATGAGTATTAGAATTGATTGAGTGTGATTGTGTTTATTCTTAAATATGTCATAAGATGATGTGTCATGTTGGGATTGGAGGGGTAAAACATGGGTTTTACACCACGTTCTTATAGAATTTAATCTCTTTTATAAATGTATGCTTTAAATGTTTCTAAAATTAATGAATTATATACAACAAAAAAGTCAATATTAAAAGGAAAATAAATGAGAGACGAGAATAAATTAAAGAGCTTATATATATATATATTAAATGGGGGGGAGGGGGGGGGGGGGAGATTACCTAAAATTTACTCAATGTTTTTTTTTTTTTTGGTACAGCACTTAATTTTCCAGTCATTCTTTATTTCAAATTGGTGCAGCTAGTGGTTCCCTGCCGAGAGAGGAGAGGCAGGAGTTGCTTGATCAAGTGGTTGAAGGGCTTGCTCTGTTAGAGCCTTAGAGGAAGCATTTGGGATATATAGCAAAGGGAAGGCTTTCTTTAGTGGAGATCGAATTGGGTTCATTGATATTGCCTTTGGGTCCTTATTGGGCTGGCTGAGGGTGACAGAGAAGGTGGGTGAGGTGAAGCTGCTTGATGAAGCAAAGACTCCTGGGCTAGTCAAGTGGGCCGAGAGCTTTTGTGCTGATGCTGCTGTTAAGAGTGTTATGCCTGAGACAGAGAAGCTTATTGAGTTTTCTAAGCTTCTTATGGCCAAAATGAAAGGGGCTCCTCCTCCTAAGAATTAAGTTTCTGTGAACGGCTTTAGTGTTGATCATGGAAGTAGCTTTATGGCCTATGTTTTGTTGTATTTGCTAAGAAATGGCCTTTTGGTTCACGTGGTACCTGTGAAAATGCAGTGAGAAATAATTTAACATGATGTAGTGTGAAGTGTGAAGTGTGAACTAAGCTGTTGTCTAAGTAATTCCATTTAGACTTTTGCATGTGAACGGTGCTACTCCTTATGTCCACGTGATTTTTACAATTTTTTTACAACAAATCACAGGTTGTTAATTGTTATTAGTTTAAATTTAAATCTAATACTAAGATTATTTTTTTACCTCAACAATAACAATAAATAATAACTTACCATTTAAGATTTATTGTTAAAAATATTGTAAAAATATTGTAAACATATTCTTTCTCATTCGTTAAATTGTGGTGGGCTCTAAAGAAGGGAGTACCGTTCATTTCACTCCATGATCAAAAATGCATTAACTGTTTTGAAAACTACTTTTGGAGATTCCATGAACATTAATTATATTAGTAATGCTAAGACGAAAATATTTATTATAATTTTTACATAACTTATTCATATTACGAGTTATAAATAATGAAATTGTAAACTCGTATAAATTCACCATTTTTATTTTATCAACTTGTCACTTGGACAAATAAAAATTATGACAAAAATGATAGTTCTATCATTTTATTTATGTTAGTCGTGTTGCACGCTCGGCCACACAAGCTACCGCCACTCTCTTTTCGAGAAGTAATAAATTATAATAAGGAAAGTGATGGGACTGTAAACGGAGTCCAAGAACAACACGAATCACCAGCAATGCCTTTATCCAAATATATATATATATATATGTATATATTCAAGGTCTATAGTCAACTCCTACCTGCGAGACCAAATTCCACTCTCGCACCTAATTCCCAAGCTTATTTACTTTACGTACCAAACCAAATTAGTTCACACACTTTGTTTGAGCACTTATTTCATTCACCGTTTCTATTTATTTCCCACACACACACACACAGGCACAGAGAACCAGGTCAACTTGCAAAACTCGGTGATTGGAAAATTTGAGAGTGAGTGAGTACTCAATAGTCATGGCAAAGCATGATGTCAAGGTTCTGGGTACATGGTATAGCCCACCTGGGATGAGGCCTAGGATTGCACTTAATATCAAATCTGTGAAATATGAGTTTCTTGAAGAGACAATGGCCCCTAAGAGTGAGCTTCTCCTCCAATCCAACCCTGTTCATAAGAAAATTCCAGTTCTGATTCATGGTGACAAGCCCATCTGTGAGTCCATGATCATCGTTGAATACATTGACGAGGTTTGGACATCTGGTCCCTCTATCCTCCCTTCCGATCCTTATGATCGTGCTATTCAACGATTTTGGGCTGCCTATGTTGATGAGAAGGTACAACATGTTTGTTTACTGTTTGATTAATTATTTCTCTTTCGTCATTTCTGTTATTTTTAATTTAATACTAATTTTTTAGAGGTTTGTAACTCAATTAACGCTGTCACAATGGAAATTAGCCAAGTTTAAATGATTAGTAGTACTGTAGGTTTTTTTTTTTTTTTTTTTTTTAAGAAGAAAGAATTCTATTAGTTAATTTTGTGTTGGATTTGAAAGTTGCATGTATATATCATATGGTGCTAAAGAAAAGAAAGAAAAAATTTATATTGACAGCAGCATCTGCAATGAAAGTTGTTTAATTAATGACGGCAAATTATAGTTTGAATTTTTTAATTAATTAATTAATTTTTTTTTTATTTTTTTTTTTTTTATGATGATGATTATATAATCATTTTAGTCTTGAAACATAAGATATATTTGTGACATATTATGCAGTAGATATATATATATATATATATATATTTTTTTTTTTTGAAATTATGCGGTAGATATAATTGATATAATGTAAAATGTGAAAATATAATTATTTGAAATCCATGAGATGACAGAATAGGCTCCAAGACAATAAAAAAAAAGAATCCCTTGTTTTACCCTTGGTTTGGTGAACAAATTATAATGATTGGGGTGCCTTTATTGATTAAAAAATGAGTGTTTTTTGAGATTGTTTGATTATGTGCACAGGAGAATTGTTAGTGCATCAAGAGCTAAGTTGATTTGAGGTGAGGGAACCAGAAAGTATAAAGGAAGACCGAAGATGTAAAATAATTTTAGTAGAACTAAGAAAAAATGACATGACAATTAGAGAGCTAACAGAGACTATGATTTCCGATAGAGTAGAATGATATTTAAAAAGAAGAAGAAGAAGAAGATGTTCTAATGATGATTAGTCTTTTGAAGATCTATAACTGATTCTAAAATTTTGGAACTAAAACTTAGTCGTTGTTGGTTGTTGTGGTGGTGTTACTGTTTTGTGAACATATTATAGGGTTAATTCAAATATTTCTTCTATATTCACGAAAGGCAATCCTTAAAAACTAGAGAGGACAAATTTCATTATGAGTATAAGGTTTTTGGAGTGCGAAAAAAGGGTTGGTAGCTTGTCTTATGATCCATGGATCATAGTAGTTGGTGCTTTATAATCTCAATAACTCTAAAGATACAAAAAATTTCATAACGACTAAAGTGGCAAGTTATTTATAGTAGGTAAAAGGGTGACTGGATCCAAATGAGAACCGATCAAAACTTGCTAACTCATGTGATGTGAAAAATAGTGTATGTAGCATTACTCTTATAAACTTTTGTGTACAAGGCTGCTATATTATCCTGGTTGATGGCTTGCTGATATGCTTAAACCACAATAATTTTTCGTAAATATTTTATGACGATCCATCCCATAGTGAGACAGTGAGACTAATTGATTACATTCTTAGCATGTACTGTTTAGGTTTAAATACAGACTAATGGTTCATAATAAGGGATGTTGCTTCTTGTTTGGTCACTCCAATTAAATCAATATATGTGGCATATCCCTTCCTTCTCCCTTTTGGTGTGTGTGTGTGTGTGTGTTTGTTTTTCAATATATATGTGTGTGTGTGTGTGTGTGTGTGTATATCATTTTTCATTTCTTTTTTGGGGGACAACATTTAGTTTTCAAGTCATTATGAATTGCAAATGGGTGCAGTGGCTCGCTGCCATGATAGGCCTTAGGAGTGCGCAAGGAGAGGAGAGGAAGGCTTTTCTGGATCAAGTTACTGAAGGACTTGCACTGTTGGAGGAAGCATTTGGGAAATGTAGCAAAGGGAAGGCTTTCTTTGGTGGAGATCGAATTGGGCTCCTTGATATTGCTTTTGGGTCCCTCTTGGGCTGGCTGAAGCTGACAGAGAAAGTGAATGGTGTGAAGCTGCTTGATGAAGCAAAGACTCCTGGGTTGGTCAAGTGGGCTGAGAGGTTTTGTGCTGATGCTGCTGTTAAGAGTGTCATGCCTGAGACAGAGAAGCTTTTAGAGTTTTCTAAGGTTGTTGCGGCCAAAATGAAAGGGGCTCCTCCTCCTAAGAATTAAGTTTCTGTGAACAGCTTTAGTGTTTGTTAAATATTAGCATTGATACATTATGTTGAATATGTTAGTATGAATAAGAAGTGAAAGCATAAAGTATAGAACACAATAACATTCGGGTCACGTGGTTCAACCTTATAGCTTACATCTACGGAGGAAACCCTAAAGGGCGACATCAATAATATATTATAGTATAGTTCCAATCTTGTGTTACAATAAATTATAACATGTGTATATATAGTAATTAAACCATAGACTAATAGACTTCTAGTACAAGTAGAAACTTGGCTTGTACACAAAGTAGAATTAGGTTTGGGCTTATGCTAATGGGCTAATATATCTCTAGTAGTGTTAATCATGGAATTACCTTAATTATGGCCACTGTTTTATTGTTTTAGCTGAAATGGCCTTTTGGTATATGGGGTACCTGGAAAGAAATGTTGTGAGAAAAAATTTGACATGCTAAAGGATGCTGCAGTGTGAACTAAGCTGTAGTTTAATAATTTCCTTTTGGACTTTTGCGTGTCACATTAAAAGCATAATTTCCTTTTGGACTTTTGCGTGTCACATTAAAAGCATGGTTCCAGATCAATAGCTTCTGATGCATTTAGCTGTTTTGAAAACTACTCTTGGCTGGGATTTTTGTTTATATTGTTTTTTATTTAATAATGCAGAGGATGAAGTCTTACAAAGGCTTTTCTTACAATATTTTTATCAAATGTGAAAAATTCTAACTAGTACTCATTTAGTCGTAACCGACATTACTTTTTTACTTAAAAATAATCAATCACCACAACAGCACTTTATAAAAAAGTTTGTGGATTTAGCATTTTCCTTCGGATAAAATTCACATTTGGATATAAAGTAAAGGTCTTTTTGCTAATGGACACCTTCTAAATAAATGAAAATTTGAATCTTCTATTTCTCCGCTAAGGGTACAATTTATGTTTAAGACTTCCATGTATGTTGGGCTAAGATATTGCAAAGAAAAGACCACTCAATTCTATTTCTATCAAAGCCCTTCTGCATATCAACTTTTAAACCCAACAATTCACAAGAAATATGCTTCTTCTTGAAAGTCAGGACTATTTAAGCAATGATACAATTCTGAATTCCTTGCTATCCATTTCTTTGGGACACAGGCTGATTGAAAAGGTGAAATTAGTCTATGTATTTCTTTTATTTTCAAGCCACAATGCCCATAATGTTTCATAATTTTCTAGACTATTTGAAATGTAGTCTAGTCTACATGTGCCTTAGATTTCCATAGTTTGACTAACCACTTCCCAACTGTTTTCATCTAATAACCACACTGCCTCAAATCGGTTTAAGCTTCACAATTTCGTATTATGCACAAATGATTTTCACCGAAAAAAATTGTGACACGATATTATTTGTGCATAGTAAAATATGTTAATTATGAAACATCATTTTAACATAGGTCTATAATTAGCACATTTTATTTTTTATAGTTATTTTTCTTTTTCTTTTTAATAAGCACTAACATATTTTATTATGCACGCCATGTTTATAATCCGCAAATAATCTTGTGTACTGGTTACAAGTGTTTGTTTGGCAAAAACTAAACAACTTTTATCTTCTTCTTTTTTTTTTAAATTTAAATTTAGCGAAACTAATTTTTTTTCAAAATAAATATTTTTTTTTGGAAACTTTTTGAAAACAAGTTAGTTTTTAACTTTTTGTCACACTTGATAAAAGTTACAAAAAAAAAGCTATATCTTTTGATAAGTACTATGCAAAATAAGCTATGTGACAAGGAGATACCAAATTTAGTTAAAATTCAGGAATAGGGCAATAAATGAATCAAATTGTTTATGAATAGTTTTTAACTCATGAAAAAATTGTTTTGTTCGTTTGTTTAGTAAACAAGTCAAGTTCAAGTGCAAGTTTAGGCTTGATTGTTAAACAAGTTAAGCTCATACACAATAATGTGTTTGTGAACAAGCTTATGAATACGAGAACTTGATTTAACTATATATAATATTATATTTTTACATGTATACTTATCTAAAAATGTATTTATATAAATTATAAGTTTGTAAATAGGTTTATATTATTATTTGTAATTTATTAATAATATCGATAGCCTATTTATAGAAAAAGTTTATAAATTTACGAAGAGGTAAACAATTTTTAATCTTTCTTCAATCTTTCTCCCTCCTTTACCTTTTCATCTCCCCACTACCTTCTACATTAATATCATTCTTCCTTTTTCCCTTCATCTTTCTTTATTTTTGTCTCTTCTTATTCACACCATCTGACTATAAATTTGTCACTATCTCTTCTATTCTATGCATAGTTTTTCCTCACAAAAAAAAGGTACTCTCTCTCTCTCAATNAATGTGTTAGAATTGTGGTTAATTAATAAATTCACCATTTCCCAACCTCTTAAGCTCTTGAAGCAATCGGTAATTTAACAAAATGTAATTTTTCATGATGAACCTCTCTGGTCCTCTAGTTAATGATATAACCGAGTGATCTTTTTATTCACCTAAAAAATTATTTTCAACCATTTTCCTACAAACTTATGATACTAATTCTAGGTTAATAAATAGAAGTGGCAGAAGGGGAGGGGGGGGGGGGGGGGGTGTGCATGTCCCCTTGGCTTTTTAATATTTCCCTCCTCCCTCTTATAATTTTTATTTTTAAAGAGGTTATAGATAAAACTTATCAATGGTGGCTTTCAGAAAATTGATCTTGCTGAGAGTTGTTTTTAATGGTTTAAGGTTTGATCTTTGTTTATGATTAAATTATAAAACTTTCATGGTTTATGCACAAATTTGTTATATTTAAGCATTTGGCGCTAGTGATAAATGATTAAATTTATACTCTGTAATATGTAATTGATATAAGCTCCAGTCTCCATGGTCATTTGGTCTAGGTTTACTCTTTAGTGTGTTCAAATTTTTCTTGTTTAATGTGATATCTCTATTTTTGGCAGCTCTTAAAAGATTTCCCAAGAGATCTAGTATCTCTGAAGAGGGCCCAAGTGCTATGCTTTTACATGGCTCGAGCTGATCTGTCCTTGGATCTTGTTCAACAGGTTCAATTTTATCATTATTTCCTGAAATTGTTGGAAGAGTATTTTCTATTAGGTTCCTTTGGGATGTATGCAGAGCAATGTTGACAAAGCATAATGTTATATGACTTGGCATATGACATTTTAACTTAAGGTTCTGAAATCAGTCACCTCATCTCAATTTGGTTCATGATTTGTAAATTCAACAGGTTCTACCCATAAATCAAGAAGAGAATTACATATATGGCATGCTTGCTTTTCCTTTGCTGGAGCTTGGCAAAATGGCAGATGCTGAGAAAGCTGCAAAAAAGGGATTTGAGATCAACAAGCAAGACTATTGGGCACAACATGCTGTAAGCTATCTCTATTTTAGTGTAATTAAAAAGATATATAATTTTATCTCCTGTTTATAATTAAACCAGATTGCCTGCGCAAGATTTTTACATGAATCAAAATTTTGGTTTCCCATCATTCAATATAAAATGGAATATTGAGCTTCTTGGATTTTTTATATACAAGGATAGTGGTTCAATACTCTTAACACAGCTCTGTAGAGTTGACAATTATACTTTGCAATTCCTGATCATGGAAAAAGTTTCGATGAATTGAGGAAAGATCGATCATTTATACAAGTGTGGTTTCAAATTTTCATCATGTGGCCAACCTAGTTAAAATTAAGAATCAATAGATTGTTAGTTCATATTACTGTAAATAAATTGTCGCAGTAAGAAGGATTTAATTAAGTACCAGCCCCTGATCAATTACCATAATATTGATTTTTTATGCAGTTGTGCCATGTTCTACAGTATGAGTGCCACTTTAAGGAAGCAGTGGAGTTCATGGAAGGATGCTCATCTTCTTGGAGTTCTTGTGGATCATTTATGTATGTATAGTTAGTTTTCTAAATAATCTTGGTCATGAATTTTAATCTCTTTTCTTGCTTTTTTGGATGTCCTAAAAACCTCGTTATCTCCAGGCTGACACATAATTGGTGGCATGTAGCTCTTTGTTACTTGGAAGGTAGTTCTCCAATTCAGAGAGTCTTAGAAATATATGATCATTGTATTTTGAAGGAGTTGGAAAGAAGTGATGCTGCGTGTCCAGAGGTATATTGTTTTGTGCAACTTCAACACAGCCCCTTTTTATTTTTTATTTATTATATTTATATATAGATACTATGAGTTCTAAGTCCTACTTCTTCTGCTTCTAGGTGTACTTAAATGCCATTGGTTTATTATTGCGGTTGTATGTACGGGGTGAAATTGATGCTGCTGGTGACCGTCTCAAGATCTTAGCAGGTTGCCTAACAGATGAAGTGAGCTACAATATATAATCCTTGCAAAATAATTGTATATTTGATTTCTTAATTTCTTGAAAATGTCTTCATTGGAGTTATATTCTGTCAGGCAATTGATTCTTTAATATATATATTTTCCTCTCTTAGAAAAAATGCTAAGATATTTATCAAGGCATCGCATGTTTCTCTGTTTCTGGAGCATGGTGTTACCTATTTAGATTGTAAAAGGCTGTCCAGATAGGCCCTCAACAGAATCTAAAACAATAAATAATCATTCTCGAATGTTACATGCTGGCTTAATTATTGGCGTACTAAACAGTCCCTTAGCAGAAACTGAGAAATCAAGCATGCATTTGTGTCGTGTGTTGTATTTCAAGAGTATATCATAATATTCTCATGTATTTAGGCATTTGTGGAACAACAGTAACATGCAATATCATGCCACTACATCAAATTGCAATGAAACTCTAAACCATGAAAGCTGGTAGATGTTTAAATTGTAAATAGTTTCTCAATTTCTACACAGATATTGTTGATTGTAGTGCTTACTTTCTTCGTTCTAAGTATTGTTGGCAATGTGCGACAGAAAATTCTTTTTCTTTATCACTCTCAACAACTACAATGTTTCTTTCATGTTGTTCAAGCCCCCATAAGTGCATTGCAGTTCATCTTGTTAAGAAGTTGCCCTTGTTATATGGACCAAAGACAATGAAATTTAAAGTACCATTGTTGACAAGGTAACAAAAAGATTTGTGAAAGGACTAATAAATCACTTAAAAGATTGCCACTGTAATGTGTGCTAGGTCTATATAAACTTGATATGAAACGCACATATCAAATGTAAATTTGCTCAGTTGGCATGTTTCATGTTGTATTGGTAGTCATTCTGAAAACAGTATCCGTATATACCATGATAGATATCATGTGAGCATAATTTAATTATAATGCAATATTTGGATGTGCGCCCCAAAATGTTCAGGCGAATTGGTACATAGAGTGGCACTTTGATTGCTTGATATTATGGGCCTTGGCTAGTACTGGAGAGCTGTCCAAAGCAGAGGATTTACTAAAGGGATTGAAATTCAGGTTAGATAGATCTTGTCCTCTTTCATCCACACTTGTTAAAATGTAGTCCAGCAATTAATGAAATTCTGTTATCCTGTAGATTTTCTAGGATGAGCAAGAAGAAACAACAGTTAATGCACGGAGGAATGCTGGTCTGTACTGATTGTTGCTTCCTTTGCCCTATAATGACATTATCTGTGTTCTATTATTTGCACACTTCTCTATTGTCTGTTCATAAGCTACCTTTATTCTCCTTTTGTTTTAGCAGTAAAAAATTTCTGGAAAACAATTCTTTTTTTGGGAAATATTTTCTGGAGAACTAGATCATTTTCTTGTGTTTAGTTCCAACCCTGACTTTTTCAGGGTTGGTTCCATAATATTAATTTTTCTCGTAATTCCAAATAATTATATGAACAAAAACTTTCATTTATAGCATGAATATTATGTAAAGCAACTAGAGAAATAGAATTGATCTAAAAATTAATTAATTTTTTCTCAAATACACTTTAACTAGTTCACAAAACATGAAAGTATAAATATATGTATAAATGAAATGTCCAAAATTGTTAAACATATCATATCATGATACCACTTATGAACTTGATATAACATATAAGGACATCAGTTGACCCAAAAGACTTAAGCTTGAAGAAAAAAAAAAAAAAAAGAACTTAAGCCTATGATTTGGGCCCAACTATGTTATATTAACCACTACCTTTTGTCATTTTTATTCAGTGTGGGATTTCACTTACACATGTATTCCCGACATGTACATAACTATAAAAAATAGTTAAACGTGCAAAAACAGAAAATATTTTAACTCTGGCAGCTTTGGTTTAAAGGCAGAAAACATTTTCCTCCCAAAACCCAGATTTTTTATTGACCATGCAACAAGTTTTTCATTGACCAGAGTTTCCTACCATACCAAACATTGGGAAATGCGGAAAACATGTTTCACTAAAACAAACAGAGCATTAGTGGCCTATTATTCACATTAGTAGGCTCTACTAAATTCTAACCACATGGGGATAGGGGGTTTTTCACTCTTTTAGGAGAAATTAGAACTGGCCTTATAACATGTACTGTGAACAAACTTGCCCAAAAAAGAAAACGAAAAAGAAAATTCTGGAAACTTCAGCTCTATTGCTATTATCATTCATTAATGAGAGAGATCAGGAAATCATGATTGTTGTGTGTGTGTGTGTTTATTCATTGTTATTGTTTGTAGTTTAGACCTGATAATATTTTCAAACTTAGGACTTGGTTTCATTCCTCCCCCCCTTCCCCCCCACCCCCCCCAAAAAAAAAAAAACTAAGAACAAATTATTTTTTTTTTTTTTTCCATTTTCATATTTGTTGTTCTCAGCTTGCAGAAGCCCTATATGAGTATGGGAGGGGAAATGACAAAGAAGCATTGCAATTGCTTGGTCCAGATTTTGATGCCAATAACTGCAAGGTATGGTCATCTATTACTGAACTACTTGATCAGGATGCTCCAAAATCTGGCCAGTATTTTCACATATTGGAGTTTATAATATGAATTTTACTCCTTTATGCTAGGTGATCGGTGCATCTGATGAACAAGTTGATGTATTCAATGAAATCTGGTACAGTATGTTGCTTAATACTGGACAAGCTGTGAAGGGTAAGACATAAATTCTTCTGTTGCCATCAAACTTCACCGTGGTTTTGTTTTTACTGTAAATTTTTAATTCTAGCAATCGAAGTAATTGAGAAGCGGATCAAGAAGCGAGAAGGAGTCCCTTTCTTGTGGCGACTTTTGGTATAACTTTGCCTTATCTATGAACTTCATGCTTAGTAGTTCTGTATAAGAGCTTTAGAGCATCTCCAGTAGACTCATCAAATTTTTGTATTATTTGGAGAATGAACAGTAACTTTTACCTTTATCTACCCACTTTTTCAAATATACTTTCCAACAGATTCTCTATCCCATTCTTTATTTCATTTAAATATTATTTCTTCTTTCATTATTTATTCTTTTTTTAACAACTACATATCTTCCAACATTTTTTTATTTAACACCAAATTATTATAATAGAAAAAAATGATTTGAAGAATGAACAGTAGCCCATCAGAGTTGATGGGCTACTGTTCATTAGCAAAAAAAATTTCCGGATAAAGAGAAGCTTTTGGAGCATGAACAGTAGCATATAGAGCATGAACAATAGCATATATTCTCTATATTTTGGTTATGCATATTCTGTTGGAGATGCTCTTAAGAACTTTTGCACCTGGCATAGTCACATGAAGTAATATGAGTTCTTGAATCTGTGCTCCAGGAAAGAGCTTATAACCTCGCAGGAAGAAAGGAAGCCGCAATCATAGGGGAGAAGGCCAGGGCTTTGGAGACTTCATATTTCAAATAGCCAGTATAACCACAAGTTACAACCAGATATTTTATTTTCTCATCTTTGGTCTCAGCAGTTCAAGATATTTGAGTAGCTAATCACACAAATACCTTGCAGTATATTTCACAAACTATGTAAGTTGCACTTAATTGTGCTTCTTCAAACGTGTGCTAATAAAAAGGTACTAATCTATCAAGTGTACACTTACTCCATACCATACTTTATGTAAAAATAATGTAATCCTGAAGTGAATAATGACTCATTTGGTGTAGAGTGACCTTGTAAAGCATTCTAAATTTTAGTTCATTTTCCTCCACACCTTTTTGTGGCTTTGGGTGCACGTGGATTGGCATTAAGGAAAAATGAGAGGAAAAAGAAGGGGAAGTCAAGAACCCTACTAAGTGACATTGCATTTTAATCTGCTTTTGACCTTAAGCCATTCAAGTTAAAGGGGAAGGTGTAGAAAATATTGGCTTGTTGAAATCAAGATAAAGGCCACAATTGAATAAAGCACTAGTGGAGTGTTTGGATGGATGTGATCAAGTGATGGTAGCATGTAGTCAAAGGCAGCGTTGGAAAAAGAAGACAAAATATTGCACGTTCAATCTCAGGCGCAATAGCCTTTTGTTTTGAGGGACTAAGTCTTCTTAAAAGTCATCTCACTAGCAGCATCTGGGGTGACTTGGGTTGTGCACATACGAATCAGTCTTTTTGTTAGAATTTTCTTTCAAACAAGTCTAGTCACACAGAAATTCATGAACAAGTATAATGACAACAAACTTCACAGATGATAAGTTACCATTAGAGACTCACATTGGTCGCTATTTTAGCACCCAAACAAAACACTAAAAAGCACATTACGGTCTGTTTAAATACCATTTATTACTGAAAATTGAAAATAAAAAATACTTTAGTAAAATAATTTTTAAATATGTAAATAGTATCGTGGGATCCGGTTTTAATTAAAATTTTGTTGAAAAGAGTATCTGTGGGTTCTGTGAATAGTATATGGGACCCACTGACAAAGACACAAACGTGCTAAAAAACGTTTTCAGTGCAATCTAAACTAACACTACATGTGCAATGGCAAAGTTAAAAATTTATACAAACTAGCTACCAGCAGTTTACTGTAGTATAAAGTGATTAAAAATTATTAGTTTATTCTAGTGGAGTCAGATCTTCTCATTATTGGAGACATCAGTCTCACGAGATAATTACAAACAAGAATTTTTTTTTGTTATTGTAACATAAAGTGATAATTTTTTTTAATAAAATAGTAAAAAAAATAGTGCCTTTAATATTAGATGCATAAAATGAGATGTTAAAATAATTTTTTAACAACACATGCTTTTAGCTGACATTAAAATTGATGTTAAGTGATGATCCCAATGCAATTGTTGTTGCACAATCAAAATCTATCATCTTAAAAAGTCATAAAATTTGTTAAGTACGTAAAAAATTGTTGTTTAACAATACTTTAACAATAACTTTAATTGATGCTAACAAAAGTTGTCGGCAATAAAGTGAAAAAATGATACTATTACTACAATCAAAATTCATTTACCTTATAAATCATGAGAAGGGTTATAAAAATTTATATCTTTAAGACATTAACATTGCTCATTTTCTTAAATCTGTAGGCTGTGGCTTCCCACAAATATGAACCCCCAATACATTTTTACTAGCATCTCAATCATTGCAAATTCATGAATCACCCCATGGAATTTTTTTTAAGCTTCCTCATAACATAACACAAAGTTATAGTCGAATAATGTAATAATTATCACTCATGATATTCTTGTGCATGTGATCTAAGCTAAAGAACAAAAAGTTAAACAGCATAGCAAATAGCAATGCAGTTTTGAATTCTGATAAGATTGAAAAGAAAAAGGTATGGACAGACACAGAACAATAAACAAAGCAAAGACTAGAGCACAGTCGACAATGCTGAAAAAAGCTGACAGATCTATTCACATTCTTCTTTATTAATTCTATTACACATATCATATTAATAAACTTCTATATATGCTTCCAAACAAAAATTATTTAAAAAAGAAAACTCTCTGACAAAATGTGTTTTTTAGTCCATCAGTCAAACTCTCCCACATCTGCAAACTGACCCCACTTTTTCTCTCAAATCAAATCGAAAACCTTCAAACTCAACTCTTTGCCACGTCACCACACACAATGTCCCTTGTACAGCTCCTAATCCTCTTAAGCTCTTCCACAACTTCCTTAGCATCAGGACGATCATCCTTATCAGCCGCGACACACCTGAATGCAAGCTCTGCCACTGCATCAACGCCGTCCATTACAGCCCCATCATGATGATGATGATCGAGCCTCAGAGCTGGGTCCACCACTTGGTGCAACAGACCCATTTGAATCTTCGACACAACAAGATCAGCAAGAGCGAACTCCCTCTTGTCACGGCTCTGATCCACTGGTCTCAACCCAGATATGAGCTCCAAAAGCACCACACCAAAACTGTACACGTCGCTCTTCTCTGTTAGCCTGAACGACCTGTGATAATCCGGGTCTAAATACCCAGGTGTACCTTGTGGACCTGTCCAAACATACCCAGATGAAGAAGAAGACGATGTCGTTTCTGGAAAGACTAGCAGCCTAGACAACCCAAAGTCACCAACTTTGATTCTCATATCTCTTTCAACAAAAATGTTAGAGGAAGTAATGTCTCTGTGAACTATAGCTGGTTTCACTGAGAAGTGCAGGTACTCAATAGCCAAAGCAGTTTGTAGAGCAATGTCGACACGTATATTCCATGACAAAGAGGCTTTGTTTCTGCTATGAAGGTGATCAGCGAGAGTGCCATTTGGGACATAGTCATAGACTAAGATTAAGCCTCTTGGGTCGCTGCAATAGCCGTGGAGTTTGACGAGATTCGGGTGTTGGATTGAGGACAAGATCAAGATTTCGTTGCAAAAGGACTTGGTCGAGAAGGCTTTGCTAGTGGCTTTGTGGTGGTGAAGGTGTTTGACAGCCACGATTCGATCATCGTGGAGTTGGCCTAAGTAGACTGACCCGAACCCACCATCGCCGATTTTGCGTTTTGGGTCGAACTTGTTGGTCGAGGACTCGAGGTCTTCGTAGGTGAAAACTGGTGGGAGGAGACTAGCTGAGCGGTGTCGATGAAGGAAGAGAGTGTTGGGGTCTTCTAAATCTGAAGGGGATGAAAGTTTCAAACGCTTGGACCTGAAAATCGCTGTGGCAACAAGGAGTAAGGTTGCGAACAAGAATATCGAGCACAAAATAGCGAGCCTTTTTGGGCTGCGTTGTCGAGGCCATGGAGAGGAATGAGTGTTCTGATCAGAGTGAAAGCAAATGAACTGCTTTTCTGGGTCGGTGGAGTTGAAGCCACAGACACCGTTTTTGGACTCACAATCTTTGCAGCTCGAGAAGTAAGTGTCTTGAGCTTCGTCCCACTCGAGTTCGATCCCAATGCTGCTGAAGAATTTGTCGAGGTAGCCCAAGATGTCGTCTTGGCAGCGTTGGTCTGAGATGGGACTTTGTGTGGAGCTGGGAGTGCAACCGTGGAGTAGCTGGAGTGGGTTCTCAATGAGGTCGCATTCCCAAGCGCAATGCTCACAGTATGCGGGTTTTAGATGGGAACAAGGTTGAAGAAAAGCGAGTCGAGAACAAGAAGAGTCTGAGGCTCGAAATGGTGAGCCTGAGAGGTCGATAGAGCGATTGGGAATGGAGGGGAAGTGAGAGGAGGAACAGTTTGAGTGAGCCTGTAAATCAGTGGCTTTTGTGGTAGTGTTTAAGAGATGTGGGGTGATTGTGAGAGAGAAAGAGTTGGGGTCGTAGTGAAGAATAGAGAAGGAGAGGTTGTTGATGGAGATGGTAGAGTGTGGAGTGGAGCATTTGATTTGAAATGAAGGGTGGCCACAGCCTTGTAAAGTTGAGAAAGGAAAAGAAAGGGTGGAAGTGAATGGTGGGCATGGAGATCTGAAAATCTCTGGCTCTGAATTGCATCTTTGAGCTAACACACAAGTTGTGAAGTAAAGGTACAGATACAATATCAGAAAGAGGAAAACTAGTTTGGTGGAATGTAGTGGAGGCATGGAAGAAGAAGAAGAAAAATAAGCTGAGCTAGATTTGTTGTATTGCAGTCATCAGATGTGAGATCTGAAATCTGATCTATAAAGAATATTAACGCAGATTTGTGAGCATAGGTTCTTGGAGTTGCAGAATACAGAGAGAGAGAGAGAGGGAATGAGCTTAGAGAATAGAGAGAGTCACGTGAAGTGAGGTTGAGTGAAGACAAAAACACCTCAGAAGAAAAGGCTGGGCAGTTTGCCTAGGAGACATGGGAATTGGGGTCTTGAGGAGGTGTGGTGTGTGGAAATTGCCGAATTGGAAAATTTTGGCCCTTCTTTTCCTCTTTATAATAATTAATGTCTTTGTGCTTTTATAATTTGGCAATTTGCTCTCACTTTCTCTTTCATTGTTTTTGGGACATGGTAGGTGAATGTTGACCTTGAGGCTTGAGGTTTACCCTTAACTGAGAATCGATTTATTGGTAAAAAAAGTTAAAAACCAAATAAAGTAATTATTAGAGTGAGGAAAGTAAAGTGCTAAATGTATAATTATATTAGTTATATAAGGGATAGAGTAAAAAGGATTTGATTAGTTTATTTTTTTTGAGAAAGGTGTACATGCCTAATTTGATAGACGATTTGCTTGGTTAAGTAATTATCTACTAAAGATTTGGAATTATAATGAAGCTCATGGATTATGTGACCATGGGATTTAAAAATGACAATTATGGATTTGGTATTCTTGATTCACCATAATTAAATGAGAAAAGTTAGGAATTCAATAGATACAATGTCCTTTTAAGGTAATTTTATAAAGACACCAGCACTTTGTTATTCACTTAAATTATTGAAGATTTATGTTAAAATTTAATATGCTCCTTCCAAAATGGATATATAGGATTCTATAAATTTCATTTTGATTTTTTTTTTCCCATTTTTACACCAAATAGAAAGGGAAATTCAAATTGTTATTTTTCTTATAAAGAAAAATCAAAGAATACCAATAAATTACAAACTTCTTCACATTTCAAGTTGAAATTAGCCTAAGAATATTATATATTTAACATTTTTCTTACAAGATTGGAGTTTTTTTTTTGGGTGGGTGGGTTGTCCTGCCCTTGTCTGCAAGATTGGGTTACCTAACAAGTAACCACCATTAATAAGAACTTGACACTCCTAATTTATGTTAAAGTCAATTCTCAAGTCCAACCCAGCTCAAAAGATTTTTTATATAATGGCAAGAAGGTGAAACAGGTCTTTCTTCGACAAGTTTAAAGTTTCAGATGGGTCTCACTTAATCAAAATCAAATAATGAATTTTATTGAATCAAATTACAGAATTTTCCTATAAGGTCAACCCTCAACAGTGCTGAGGGTAAAGAGCCCCATCCATCCATAAACATTTCAACAGCTTCTCAAAAATACCTGACAAACTGATATAATATCCTGTTGGCTTATGTGCTGTGTCAGTGTGAGTTGTGACCCTTGTTGGGGTCTGATCTATAATTCTATAGACTATAGGCCATAGACATAGAGTTCTCTGCCAAAAATTATTTTAATGGTTTCTCACTTTTTCTTGAGCACCTCGTCCATCAAAGTTACAGTCCGCGGTGAGGGGCAAAAGATTTTACTAGTCCTTGTGGTCACATATGACCTGAATGAAATAGTTCAATTCAATTGTAGTTATTAACATTTAAGTCTAAACACACCATAATTTTCACAAAATCTTTCATCATTAATGTTTAATTATAATCTCATGAAAATGATGTTATACTAATTATAATCTAACACTTTAATGCATTTTGAAACAAACTGTAAAATTTGTTATCCTCATAGATTTGTTGATTTTTATTTTATTTTTATTTCATATAAAAAAAAGATGCATGATTGACACCCTGCCTAAGGTTTCTTTTTGTTACTGTGTCAGATATTTCATGTAGCTTATAATCTTCCAAAGCTTGTCTTAGATAGTTGCTTGCTTTGATCTTGTACAATAAGGACCTCTCTTGAGCCCAACTCAACTTGAAAACTTACCATATAAATCATTGTACGTACTTAGATGCTCAATATTCTGGCCCATGATAACCCATACAACCATTAACCAAGAAGAAACCCATGAATATTTCTTCTTAGCCCATCTCTCTCTCGCGAAGCTTCAACTCCTCTTTAGTCTCTTACAGCCATTACGAGACAACAAAGCAAGGATACTTTCACACGTGTAAAAGGACTAAGTCTTTAGAAGAAATCTTCAAATGATTGGAATCGGCTTAATCTTTTATCTATCAACACGGATTGGTTTCTCAGATAGGGGCGGCCCAAGTTAACATGGGGCTTAAGAGCACTCACAGAGAGGCCCAAACACCAAAAACAGGCCCTACAATAAAGTTGCTATAGCTAAAATTTTTTACAATATTTTACCTTTATGTTACAGTAAGCTGTTATCAATAACAGCTTACTGTAGCATGAAGGTAAACACAAAAACAATTTTTTATTCACCGACTTTTTTTCTTTTTGGCCCTCAATCTCTTCTCTCTTCTCTTTCCTCTCTCATTTCTCTCTTCTCTCTTTACTCACTCCTGTGCCTTTGTTTGTGCTTGGTGGTTCGGCGATTATGGTTTGGTGATTGTGGTCAAGAGGCATGGTGGTGGTTCGGCTATTATGGTCATGAGGCACGATGGTGATGTGAGTCTAATTCGGTGGGTTTTGTGGGTTTGATTTGGTGGGTCTCGGTGGCGGTTGTGGTCCGGTGGTTCGTGGGTTCGATTTGGTGCGTGAGTGGGTTGATGCTTGTGGGTCTTGGTTGTTTGTATCGGTGGTGCCTTGGCGACGATGATAATGGGTCTTGGTGGTGTTTTTGATGGATCTAGTGGCATGGTGGTTGTTGATGGGTTGCTGGGTTGTTGATGGATTGTTAGGTTGTCAATGGTTGTTGAGAAGTGGAAGAGGAAGGTGGGGCAATGGTGGAGGGTTTTTTTTTTTTTTTTTTTTTTTTTTTAGTTGTTGTGGGTGTTTGTGGGTTGTGATGGTTGATGGAGGTAGTGGTTTGCAATGGGTGATAGTGGCAATGGGTTGTTGAGGTTGATGGTGGCTGTGAGTTATGGTTTATTACATTTATTTTATTAGTTTGTTTATATTATTTTAATGTGGTGTATGTTAAAATAGAAATTTTAATGTTGGGTGTATTATAAAGTGTGTTGTTAAAATATATAAAATAAGTTTTTGAGTTGCTAAAAACTAAATTGGGAATGGCATGTGTCATACGTTGGTAGTATTTAGCATCTAAGCCCTAAAACGCCCCAACAACCGGTCTTGCAAAATTTGATTATTGCAAAAAAAATTGCAATTGTGCTACTGTGCGATTCTAAATGTAGAATTACACTGTACCTCAAGTGTAAAACCAAAAAATATTATTTTATTCTTTTTCTCTCTCAACTGTCTCCCTGACTCTCCCACTCAGTCTCGCACTTCTCTCTCTCTCTCTCTCTCAAATTTCTCCCTCTCCCTTTGCTCTCCCTTAAGCCACCGTTGGCCACCATTGCCTAGCAACGCCAAGCCTAGGCCACGTCTCACCCAGCGACGCCCAAGCCCAAGCCGTCATTGGCCATTGTCTCACCCGGCATGGTCTAATGGGTCTCTCACAGCAATCGGCGTGGCATGGAGGTTTGTTGATGGGTTGTTCGTGGAGGATCGTGACTGGTGGTTAATCTTTCCAACCCCAAACTCTTAGCCTCTTTTTTCGATCTAGTGCCGAAATTCCTCTAGGCTGTGCAATGCTCACAGACCAGGTAGAGGTTGATCTCGTCGTGGCTATGGTAGTGAGTACTATATGCTATGTTTGGTGGTGTTAAATCTTGTGGTGATGGTGGGTCTTGCATTGGTGGGTATTTGTTGTGGGAATTTGTTGTGTTTGTGGGTGAAGTTCGAGTGGGTTTATGATGGGTTAGTGGTGGAGATCATGGCAGATTGGTGGTGGGTTTATTTGGAGGTATGGGTTATTTTAGCGTGGGTTTCTCTAGCGGCGTGGTTCAGGTGGTGGGTTTTGTTTGGCGTGGGTCAGGTGGGTTATGGTGTGGAGATTATTGTCTAGTGTGGAGATTGATGTCCAGTGTGGTGGAAATCGACATGGAGTTGTGGTGACTGTGGAAAATCGACGTGGAGCTGTGTGTGTGGCTCTGTTGTTGGCTTCGATGGTGGCTCTGTTAGTGGTTTTGCTTTTGGTTTGATGATCCGGTGGTGGTGTTGGGATATATGGGGGGTGGCAGTGTGTTTACTGTGTTGTTATGGTTGTTTGGCAGTTGTTCGGTGGCGAGAGAGAAATAGTAAAAAAAAAAAAAAAATTAAATAATTTATTTTATTGTATAATTTATATTATTTTAATGTGTTGTATTGTAAAATAAAAGTTTGGATGCTGGAAGTATTGTAAAATGGTATGATATAATTAATATAGTAGTTTTTTGAGATTATAAAATAGAATAGGATGGCATTTCCGGTTGTGAATGCTCTTATTGTGAATGTTCTAAGGCGAAAAATTCACATGAGGCCTTTTATATATAAGTACTAATTAAATAAAATTATTTAATATTAATCAAATCAAGGTTAATTTGATACATTAAATACATAATTTGATGAATAATATCAGCTAAACTAATGTTAATCTCATATAGAGAATTGAATATCATAGTTGATCCATGAATTTTAATTAAAATATATTATATGAAAAAATATACTTTATTTTGGATATATGACGATGCATAGTTAAGTAAAGTTGTAATCTAATTTTTGATTTTATATCTTGTTTGAGAGAGAGAGAGAGAGAGAGAGAGAGAGAGAGAGAGAGAGAGATTATTTGATGTGTAGCTTTGTAGTATCGGTTTATAAAAATTAAAGTCTCAAACTATTAGGGGAAATTAATCTATAATTGATGATTTAACACATTTGCAACATTTTTTTTGAAATATTTTAGGGTTTCAATTGGGTTAGATTTCTGTTGGTCATATATTTTGGAAGTCACAATAGAAATGAAAATGGAAAATGCACTAAAGATATTACAAAATGTTTACAATATGACGTGACAATGACTATGATGAATTTCAACAATCTAATTAATGAATATTTAAATTACTTTTTTGTGATTAGTAACATGTCAATTTGTAAACTTAAAATAAAATTTGTGGTATTTTTAACATCACTAATAAAAAAAATGCACAACCATTAAATATTTGTAATTTTGTAAAATTTTTGGGCCTTTTACAATT
The DNA here is from genome assembly GCF_002906115.3 of Quercus suber. Taxonomy (NCBI): domain Eukaryota; kingdom Viridiplantae; phylum Streptophyta; class Magnoliopsida; order Fagales; family Fagaceae; genus Quercus; species Quercus suber. Next base: position 411,084 of record NW_027069984.1, read on the forward strand.
GGAGATGGGTCTTTTTTCCTAGCATTTTTTTTTTTTGGTGGTGGGGGCCTTAGGTCTAGGCCTTGGGTTGGCTTAGGATAAAAAATGAGAAAGATAGCAAGGGGGTAGATAGCTTCCTCTCTCGTAAAAATGGTTTGGCTTACTTTTAGTAATTTTTCAACTAGACATTTCTTTTGTTTTAAATATACAATGACAAGTAGTAGTGGATTTTAATCTCCACCTTTTATTTAGTTAGTGGGTGATGTGACAATTTCTCTTTAAAACAAAATGAGATTCCAGTTAAAAAAAGTACCAGAGGTAAGTCAAACCTTTTTAAAAATCCTTAGCATAAGATGCAAAAGTACAAATTATTCTTTGGTTGGCTAGGGTTTAGCCGTTACAACTAGGTATAAATATTGCCAACCCTAAAATCAGATTTACTAAGTTACCAAAAAAAAAAAAATCTCTTTTAAAAAAAAAAAAATTGGAACCGAGTATCACTGGTAGGGTTTTTGTTCACTATTTCAGTGAGTGTGTTAGACCGGCGGGAGCAATTGTGTGAGAGAAAGAGGTATCAATATATACAATACTCTTTATCTATAATCAAACATGGAGTGGAGGAGGTACAGGTTTAGAACCAGGTTTAATTTCAGGCTCAGGTCTTACTATTTTCTGGAACACATCTTGTTGAAATCTTTAATAGGTTTCAAGTCGAGGTTGAGTTCCTATTTATCACAAGGCATTCTTCAAGTAGTCTTACCACGTTATTAGGATCTGTTAAACGTGGGCTATTATTTTTCCTGTTTTTAAGTTTTGCTCTGTAAGGCTATAATATAGCCAAGTTTGCTCTTCAATCAAATAACAAAGATTTCTCCCAAATTTCCTTATATTTTCATAAGATTTTCTGGTTCTTAACTTTTGGTATCAGAGCCCCGTGACAGGACCTGGTTAAAATTAGAAGCAGCAGTCTTCTACGTATGTAGTGATTGAAGTACGATGATAGAAAGTTCTTTTGTGCAGCCAGTAGTTCTGAAATTTGATGGGCATTATGATCATTGGGCAATGCTCATGGAAAACTTCTTGCATTTTAAGGAGTACTAGGGCTTGGTGGAGAATGGGATTCCTGCAGCAGTAGAAGGTCTCACAGATGCTCAGAGGAAGAACATTGAAGATCAGAAGTTGAAAGATTTGAAAGCAAAGAACTATCTATTTCAAGCAATAGATCGTTCGGTCCTAGAGACAGTCCTCAACAAGGATACAACAAAGAACATATGGGATTCTTTGAAGTAGAAGTATCAAGGTACAACACGAGTAAAGCGTGCTCACTTGCAAGCTCTTCGAAAGGAGTTTGAAATTCTTCACATGAAGGCAAGAGAATCTGTGAATGAGTATTTTGCTTGGACCCTTACCATAGCCAACAAGATGAAAGCAAATGGTGAAGACAAGGAAGATGTTGCTGTAGTTGAAAAGATTTTGAGATCCATAACTCCAAAGTTTGATTATGTTGTGTGTTCCATTGTTAGGAGTCTAAGGATATAGACACCTTAACCATTGATGAGTTGCAAAGCAGCCTGCTTGTGCATGAACAACGCATGAGTTCTCATGAGGAAGAAGAACACACTTTGAAGATTACTCATGGTGATCAATCTGGAGGAAGGGGTCGAGGCCGTGGAAGTTTTAGAGGAAAAAGAAAGGGACGAGGCAAACAAAGCTTTGACAAGGCCATAATAGAGTGCTATTATTGTCATAAGCTTAGGCATTTTCAATGGGAATGTCCAAGCACGAAGAATGAAGCCAACTATGCTTAGACTCAAGAAGAGAAGTTACTGATGTCTTATGTTGATATGAATAAGGCCAATGGAGAAGATATGTGGTTCCTTGACTCGGGATGTAGCAATCATATGTGTGGAAGGAAGGGATACTTCTTAGATTTTGATGGAAGTTCTAGAGATTCTGTGAAGCTGGGCAGCAACTCAAGTATGGTTGTAATGGGAAAGGGCAATGTACGGCTACAAGTTAATGGAAGAGCACAGATTATCACAAGAGTATTTTATGTGCCAGAGCTGAAGAATAAGTTACTAAGTATTGGGCAATTACAAGAAAAGGGGCTTAACATTTTGTTTCAAGGTAAAAAGTGTAAAGTGTTTCATCCTGAGAAAGGCTTAATAATGGACACGAAGATGGCTTCGAATCGAATGTTCATACTGCATGCTATATCTCAGCCTATAGCATCTACTTGTTTCAAACACAATCACAGAAGATATGGTGCAACTTTGGCATTGCATATATGGACACTTGAGCTTTAAGGGCTTAAAGACTCTTCAGTAGAAGAAGATGGTGAATGGTTTACCACAGTTTAAGTCTCCCTCAAGGCTATGTAAGGCTTGTTTGGTAGGGAAGCAACAAAGGTTCTCATTTCCAAGGAAAAGCACCTGGAGAGCTTCACAAATTCTTCAATTAGTGCATGCTGATATTTGTGGACCAATCAAGCCCATCTCAAATGGCAAGAAGAGGTATTTGATTACTTTCACTAATGACTTTAGTAGAAAAACATGAGTTTATTTTTTGATGGAGAAATCAAAAGCCTTAGCTGTTTTTAAGATTTTTAAGATACATGTTGAGAAAGAGACAAACTCGTTCATTAGGGTGTTATGTACTGATTGAGGAGGAGAGTTTACATCATAAGAGTTCATCAATTTTTGTGATGTAAATGGCATACAAAGACAATTGACAACTGCCTACACACCGCAATAGAATGGAGTTGCAAAACGGAAGAATAGAACTATTATCAATATGGTTTGTAGTATGATTTCTAAAAAGCAACTTCCAAAAACTTTTTGGCCTGAAGCAGTCAATTGGACAGTGCATGTCTTGAATCGAAGTCCAATAGTGGCAATGAAAAACAAGACTCTAGAAGAAGCTTGGAGTGGAGTTAAGCCTTTAGTTAAGCATTTTAGAGTTTTTAGATGTATCTCTCATGTTCATGTGCCTGATAGTAAAAGAACTAAGCTGGATGATAAGAGCTTGAGTTGTGTTTTGTTGGGAGTTAGTAAGGAGTCCAAGGCTTACATGCTCTATGATCCAGTTTCACAAAGAATCATAATAAGTAGGGATGTTGTATTTGAAGAAGACAAGAATTGGGATTGGGATAAGAAATATAAAGAATCCATTGTGTGTGACTTGGAATTGGGGTGATCTTGAGGAGGAAGCAACTATGTTTGATGACAATGAAGAGGGAAATGAATTTGATCCTAATGAAGAGGGGAGCGAATTTGAATATGATCCTGAAGCTAATGTAGATGCAGCCGAAGAGAATTTTTCCTCAGATTCCTTGACCGAAGAAAGCTCTCCTAGCTCAAATGAAGGGAGGAATAGGAGACCACCAATTTGGATGAGAGACTATGAAACAGGAGAATGCATTTTTGAAGAAGATAATGAAGCTTATTTGGCCATGTTTGCAACTACTGATCCTATTCACTTTGAGGATGCCGTGAATAGTAAGAAATGGAGGAGAGCCATGGATTTAGAAATGGAAGCAATAAAAAACAATGGTACATGGGAATTGACGGAGTTACCTAAGGGAGCAAAGAAGGTTGGAGTGAAATGGATTTATAAGACCAAGTTTAATGAAAATGGAGAAGTGGACAAATACAAGGCTAGGCTTGTAGCGAAGGGGTATACTCAGCAACATGGGGTAGACATATTGAAGTATTTGCACCTGTGGCACATATGGAGACAATTCGATTAGTGGTAGCACTTGCAGCTCAAAGTGGATGGACTATTTACTAGTTAGACATGACGTTTGCATATTTACATGGTAAGTTGAATGAAGTGGTTTTTGTAGAGCAGCTTTGTGGTTATGTGCAAAAGGGAAATGAACAGAAGGTTTACAAGTTAAAGAAGGCACTTTGTGCGCTTAAGCAAGCACACGTGCTTGGTACAGCTGTATAGAGGCCTATTTCATGAAAGAAGGCTTTGAGAAGTGTGACTATGAGCATACTTTGTTCATCAAGACAAGCAAAGAAGGCAAAGTATTAATTGTAAGTCTCTACGTTAATGATCCCATTTTTATTGGAAATGATGAATTGATGTTTACAGAGTTTAAAAATTCCATGAAGCATGAGTTTGACATGACAGATCTTGGTAAGATGAGGTATTTCCTCGGTCTTGAAGTCTTGCAAAGATCTGATGGTATTTTTATCTGTCAGAAGAAGTATGCTTTGGAGGTGCTGCAATGGTTTGGAATGGGCAAAAGTAATTATGTTCATAATCATATTGTTCCTGGCTTTAAGCTTGTGAAGGATGAAGGTGGAGTTAAGGTGGACAAGACTTATTATAAACAGATTGTGGGTAGTCTCATGTATTTGACAACTACTCGACCTAATATGATTTTGTGGTGAGTCTTATTAGTAGATATATGGAGAATCCTACTGAGCTTCCTTTACAGGCAGCAAAAAAGGTGCTGAGATATTTGAAAGGAACAATTGGGTTTGGAATTTTCTATAAGAAGGGAGGAGATGATGAACTTGTTGCGTACACTGATAGTGATTATGCTGGAGATTTGGAGGACAGAAAGAGTACTTCAAGCTATATGTTTTTATTGAGTTCAGGAGCAATATCTTAGTCATCAAGAAAACAACCAGTAGTAAGTCTGTCTACCACAGAGGTAGAGTTTATTGTTGTAGCGTCATGTGCATGCCAAGCAGTATGGTTGAAAAGGGTGTTGGGGAAGCTGTGTCAAAATCAAGGCAAATCAACTATTATTCATTGTGATAGTAGTTTTGCAATCAAACTCTCAAAGAACATAGTAATGCATGGTCGTAGTAAGCACAAAGATGTACGTTTCCATTTTCTTCGAGAGCTCACAAAGGCTAGTACAGTGGAGCTAATGCATTGTGGGACATGAGAATAGTTGGTTGATGTGATGCCTAAACCACTCAAGTTGGATGTTTTCTTGAACCTACGAGGGCTATTGGGAGTTTGTTCTGAGATGGATATAAACTGAGTGCTTATAGCATTCAGTTTAAGGGAGGAATTGTTAAGTTTTGTTATTCTAGATGTTAGGTTGCTTTAGTGGGTTGTTACCACTCTGTCAATAAGTCCCTATTATTAAGGGTTAGTTGTTTGATTGAATTAGTATTACCACGTTATGAGAATCTGTTAAACGTGGACAGTTATTTTTCTTGTTTTCAAGTTTTGCTTTGTAAGGCTATAATATAGCCAAGTTTGCTCTTCAATCAAATAGCAGAGATTTCTCCCAAATTTCCTTATCTTTTTCATAAGTTTTTCTAGTTCTTAACAATTGACACCCTATTTAACAGAGGACATGTTGGAAGAGATACTGTTATGGCTTCCAGTGAAATCTCTAGCACGTTTTGAGTGCGTAAAAAAGTCATGGTCCACTGCTACTTTCTTCCAAAACCCGAGTTTCATCGCCAAACACTAGTGCCACCATTCTCAAACAAATCCAGATCTTGTTGTTGTGAACCTTGACTTTGAGCCTTGGGTTTAGGCACTGTCTCTGCACACCCTCATCTTGAAAATGTTGATTCTCATCAAGGAGTACGCATGCAGTGTGCACATGCAAGAGATCATTGGTGTGGGCTGTGTAGCCGAACTTCATAGGATGGACATGTTTGCTTGCATCAACAGCATAATTTGCGTTGGTGGTTACTTCTATAGTGGTTTCTTCGGCTTTTGCAGAATTTAAGGTTGTTCCTTATCCCAAACTTCCTAAATCTCCTGCCCATCTTGCAATAAAACCTTCTCCAGCCAACCCTATTGCCAGATATGCATTTGGTCATGATCACAATTCTAATGACTATAAGGTGCTTAGAATTTTCAATTATAAGGGTGCATCTGAGAGAAACCAACAAAGCCGCAATCTTGTAAATGTCTACTCCCTATGTACAAGTTCCTGGAGGCAAATAATGACCACTCCTATTGATCATTCAAACATTATAATACCACATTTTTTTAGAATTTGCATACTTAAGTGGAGTTCATCACTGGTTTGGTTCCATCTTTGTCACTGGCAACAACGAAAATTGTAAGTTTACTAAGGTAATCATATCCTTTGACATGAGCCGTGAGGTGTGTGGATTAATGAGGTATCCAATTGAGGTGTGTTGGGTATTTATCAACAATTTACTGATGTGATAAATCAAAAGAAACAGTACATAGATTAAAAATTAAATAATAACACAAATTTATAAAATAGGCAAAAGTAATAAACAAATACTGAATATAAATAATAAGAAATCTGCAAATAATTGAAGTCTCACAGACCAATTGCTTGAAAGGATGAACAATGAGATCAAGTCTTGTGTTTTACACAATCTCCTTAAAGCAGATTTCGCTCCTTACACTTTCACTGTGGTGCTTTGAGACTCGTGGACGTCTACCTCCTAGGATAAAATGATCAAACAGCACGAAGATGAAGCAGTCAAGGTCGTGCTCTACGAACTACTCAATGCCTCTTTCTCTCTCTTTGACACAAAAATGAATGAACCAAAAATTTCTCTCTGAGAGAGTTTTTTCTTAAAAGTTCTTATTTATGAATGAGGGACTATGAAACTATACGTAACGTAAAACTGAAACACTGTTTCAGAGATAACTGTTGTGCATAGACTCTGACTCAATAATAAAATAATAAACTATTATTATTAATTGGATAAGTGGGCCTAGTCCACACATGCCTAAAGCCTTACTTAATATCCAGCCCAAAGCTCATATTTTTTATTATTTTCAATGTGGGACTCAAGGATTTTCACCACTTATAATAACATCTTCAAGTGAATATAGAACACATCAATTTCTTATTCACTCCATGCTATTTTTTCAACAATCCCCCACATGAATAGAAATTGATAAAGCACAATGCAAATGACAATGCAGACATAGAGAGAGTAGAAGAAAAGTTACTATATCGGGAGAAGTAGCTTGTGGCTTTGAACTTTCCTTTGTGAAAGACTATCGAATATACTAGCTAACCAGTGAACATGATGTCTTGAACTGTTCAGCCGTTTGTGTATACCAAGATAATAGAATTTACACAGCTCCTTTTCGGAGATTTTTCAATTCTTATAGTTGTGTTCATTTCGGCCCTGAACATATCCTGATAATTTCATGAAGTGCTCTAGAGAATTCAGCCTTGAAACTCTCATGGAAGCGGCCCACTTCACACTCATATAGGTTATTCTTATTAAGAGTATCCTGCTATACCCCACTCGGAATTCCAAGATATAAGAATCATTAAAAGCAAAGCTTACCCTGAATATCACTTACAGGCATCACTATTTCATCATAGGAATGGGAGGGAGACGTTATCTCCATAGTGATAAAAAATAGTCTCCACGATTCGGTTGTCCCTTTGAACCTAGATCTTGGGATCTCCAGTCAGCTAGGTTGGGTTGCCATCCCAGAGACTTTTATATAATAGGCTTTAACCCCATTCCCCTCGATGAGCAATTTACTTGCTCTCTACTCAAACAATTAATTGCGGATCCGTTTTATCATTTGGAATTAATTCCATTAGAGAGCAACTGCCTCATGGTAATATGTCTCTGACTAATATGTCAAGACCTACCATCACTATGTGTACTACCAAGACACTTAATTGGTAATTACACATTTAGAAATAGGTAGCATATTTCTCATGTCATTGTTTTGTATCTCAATCAAAACCTCTTTAAATAAGTCACCTTCTTTTTAAGAAGACACCCCCACATTTCAAGAATTATAAAAGTTATATGACTTTTCCATAATTCATAGTGTCTTACAAATTTTCTTTCATTTCTTCTTTGTTTTGTCCAAATGGATTGCACCATTCGCTCAACACATCAACGTTTTGCATAACCATTTCAATTCCACTCAATGTTATCAATGATCATAATCACATATGTTCATTAAATGCATAATATAACATTGGGTCAACAAATGGTTATTGCAAAGAGACAATTTCACAAAACAGTGAATACAAATGATGGCCAATCCAATTCATCACGTCCATAAAGGTTAAGCTCATATACTAGCTTAGATTTATATTACAAGTTCACAAGGCTACTTAAGCATATTAAAGAATCTGACTACTCTAGCCTGTCACTTTATATGTCTAGGCCATTTGAACTTCTTTTCCTTCTGTAATATGCCAACTACTTTCTCTAAAATGCAGTCAAGAGGAAAAGTGTAAAGAATCATCTACACAAATAAAGAGAAGCTGAAAGTTCATAAATAATTCTAGATATATTACATGAACCACACATATAAGTCAACTGAAGTATGCTTTACAATACAAAAATACAAACTACAAGCTATATATATAAAGTCATCTCTTATCACACACTTACAATATCACACTAGTACAATATCATACTTAAATTATTACTGACCAAATTCACACTTGCAATAACTAGATTCACTCTATATTAATTTTGAACAGCCCATTGCTCATATAACCCTTTCCCACGTACACATCATTCTTTGTGAGCACAAACTTGTCAGATTCAATGACCAATTTGAAACCATTCTTACTCAACAGTGAGCAAGAAACAAGATTCTTACAAATATCTGGCACATGCAGCACATTAAGTTTCTTGCCTGAAGTCATCTTCAATATTACCTTTCCTTTTCCTGCAACCTTAGAGGTTGAGGAATTCGCCATGAATATTTCTTCTCCATTGTCCACATGATGGTATGAAGAAAATAGATTCTGATCTATACATACATGGCGAGTAGATCCAGTGTCCATCCACCATTCCTTGGTATCTCCTCCTACCAAGTTCACTTCAGAAATTACTGCAGAAATGTCAATATCATCCACATCTTTAGAAAGATTTTCCACTTCAGTAATGTTGGCTTGAGAGCCTTTCTTGGTCCCTTGATCTTGACGCTTATGGCAGTCCTTAGCACGATGCCCCATCTTGCCACACACAAAGCATTTTCCATTGAACTTTGTAAAGTTACCCCCACTAGTTCCTTGCTTTGAGCTTTCACCAGAGTACTTCCTCTTATTCTTATTATGCTCCACAACGTTTGCTTTAGATTCCATGTAGTGATTCCCTACTGCTGTTTCTGAAGAATGATTGTCTTCCTCAATTCTCAATCTTACAATTAAGTCTTCTAGCCGCATCTCTTTGCGCTTATGCTTCAGGTAATTTTTGAAATCTTTCCAAGATGGAGGCAATTTTTCAATAATAGCAGCCACTTGAAAAGACTCACTTACAGAAGTTTGCCCACAGTGAACTTTTTAGTTCCAGCATTTTCTGTCTCATATTTCTTTTCCAAGGAATCCCACAATTCTTTGGCTATCTTGATTGAACTATACACAATGTACAATGTGTTGTCCAATCCATTCAGAATATAGTTTTTGCAGAGGAAGTCAGCATGTTTCCATGCTTCCACAGCAGCAGCCACTTGCCTATCTGTCTCATTTTCCTTGAGTTTTGGAGCATTCTCATACAAGAATTTTGCCAAATTCAAGGTTGTGAGATAGAACAACATTTTTTGTTGCCATCTCTTAAACTCAGTACCATTGAATTTCTCTGACTTTTCTCCATGATTAACAGGAACAGTAATAGAGGCAGCAACAGGCACAGGCACAGTTTCATTCGACATTTCTGTCAAAGCAAAACTTCATCAAATTGAATTCTCAAAATCCAACCGATACAATGTTTTATATTACACAATAGTCAAAAAAAAAAATTTTGACACGGCACTACATTCAAGTATTACTTTAAGGCAAAAGAAAACATAAATTATATAAGAAACCAACTAGTCACTGTGCATAAGTATTCTACGCAGTACCAAAGAAACACATTCAAAGGTCAAAAGAAAAGCAATCTGCTCTAAAACCAAATCAGAGTCTACCAATCTCTTTTGTTGAATAGACATTACAAAGCCAACACAGAAAAGAGATTATAGAGCGTAGAGCCGCGTGAATCACTATGTGGTCATCTGCATAAATAAAATTGTATCCAACCAATATTTAAAATACCAAATTGCAGGCATAGTACGTACAAAGAGTGAACAAAAGTAAACAAACCTCGGCCCAACAATGATTCATATAAGACAAATTAGCCTATTATAATATAATTTAGACAAGAAAGCAAATTCTTGAAAAGTCTATGGACTGTACTAACAAATCAGTATAAAGAAGATTCAATTGTCAAACATGAAAACCGATGTTATCAGAGAACCAAATATCGCAAATTCACTTTACAGGTTAAAGATAGATATATGCGATAAACAATAAACCCACGCAGGGGCGGAGCTAGGATTTTTTGTTTGGGATGGCCAAATTTTGGTATTAATATATTAGTTTCGAGTGAAAATAAACTATCGTACATGTATGTAAACGTATATGCACAAATATAAACATTAAAATTTTGATACTAGAGTAGGTTATAATTTATAAGTATATTGTATATAAAATTAACAAATTTCAAATATATATATTCGCAAGATAATTTTTTAGGAGAACTTATCATCTTTTTAACTCCAATGTGTATACAAAAGTTGTCTAGTTTGATATTAAACATGTACAAAATACGAATTAGAGAAAACAAAAACTAACTTGTCTCTATAACTACTAGACCAATTGACAAATTCTATTAGTTTTTAAGAGCATTATTGTACTTATAAAAAATAAATAAGAGCATCATTAGACTAACTCAAACCAACTTCTATTTTTGTAGCTAAAAATTTAAAATTTTAATACTTATACATAATATAAAATAATTTTTGAAAATTTTGGAGGGGCCATGGCCCCCTCAAGCCATGCTATAGCTCTGCCCCTAAACCCACATATTTCAAACCCAGTATATAAACAATTGCCGACTAACGTATTTCAACAAACATAGAATTCCTTTTCATCGTAAATCACAAGAGTAAATTAAAATTTTGCTTTAAGATTGTTGGGTATTTATCAGCAATTTACTGATGTGATAAAGCAAAAGAAACAGTACACAGATTTAAAATTAAATAATAACACAAATTGATAAGATAGGCAAAAGTAATAAACAAATACTGAATATAAATAATAAGAAATCTGCAAATAATTGAAGACTCACAGACTAGATGCTTGAAATGATGAATAATGAGATCAAGTCTTGTGTTTCACACAATCTCCTTAAAGCAGATTTCGCCCCTCACACTTTCACTGTGGTGCTTTGAGATTCGTGGACGTCTGCCTCCCAGGATAAAATGATCAAATAGCACGAAGATGAAGCACTCAAAGTCGTGCTCTACGAACTACTCAATGCCTCTTTCTCTCTCTTTGACACAAAAATGAATGAACCAAAAATTTCTCTCTGAGAGAGTTTTTTCTTAAAAGTTCTTATTTATGAATGAGAGACTATAAAACTATGCGTAACGTAAAATTGAAACACTGTTTTAGAGATAACTGGTGTGCACAGACTCTGACTCAATAATAAAATAATAAACTATTATTATTAATTAGATAAGTGGGCCTAGTTCACACATGCCTAAAGTCCAACCCAATATTCAGCCTAAAGCTCATATTTTCTATTATTTCTAATGTGGGACTCAAAGATTTTCACCACTTATAATGACATCTTCAAGTGAATATAGAACACATCAATTTCTTATTCACTCCATGTTATTTTTCCATCAAGGTGTTTAATAAACAAGGTCTCCTACAGCAGGATGGAAACGCTTGCTTTGTTCAATAATTGCCTTGCTTTTATTGTAGTTTAATGTCAACTGTACCATACCAAAGAAATACTTCAATATATGGGTGATGCGCGAACAACTTGTTGGTCCCCTCGAAGGAATTCAGACACCACTAGGATTTGTCAAGAATGAAAAGCTTATTCTACTTCGAGAGGATGAAGATCAAACAATAGCCTTGTATAACATTGGTTCTCAAGAAATTAAGAATTTTCAACATTCAGGGCTTCCAAACTCATTCCGCTCTCGCCATGCTCGGCTCTATGTGGAGAGCTTAGTTTCATTAAATGGTGGGAGAGCCTAGTTTCATTAAATGATGGAAGTGTGTTTGAGTTATTGTGTTCCTAATTATTTGTATACCATAAACTCTTTTTTATTTTTTTTAATCTATCCTTAGCAATAATGTTATGTAATTCAGAGAAGATGATATTGCATCCTTTATGGATGATGTCTTTGTTGAATTTCAACAATTTATTCCTCTCCAAGGATCAGTAAATTATTGATTTTTGTTATGCATTGGAATTGTGATAGAATTTTGGGGGAGGTTTTGTTATTAATCTATGTAGAGTGAGAGCTAGTAGATTTTTCTGCAATAGCATCTCAGCTATTGCTTGCTTTGGTGTGGGAAATTCACAAAGACTTGGTCACTTTTGGCCAGTGAAGTTCCCTACTCTGGGTAATGTAACAAATTAAATTTCATATTCTTTGATGGAAAACATAGTTAGTGTAGGTAGACCATACACGAATTTAATAGAGAATGTTTCAAGAGGCTATCTGACCTTATTATAGGTTTTGTGATCCTTTGCATTGCAATTGGTTCTGAAAGCACCTAGATGAGTTGTCTGAACCTCAGTGATTTAGTTTTTGTGAAATTGATTGTGCCATTGAGATTGCTTTTTCACATTCTAGTATTCATCAAGACATGCGTCTTCTAGCCAATCCACAATTTTGTGTTCTGTTCAACCTTGTTTCCATGTGCTGCTGTTCTATTGCCATTAAAATAAATTAATGGGCAGTAGTTGGAGTTCTTTGTATATAGGCATGGGATTCATATGCTAAATTATGTGGTTAGTAGACTGTACCAAGAGCATTCTTCCACTTTCATGACAGATTTTCCTTCTTCTTCTCAATCCCCTTAACATGAGAGGCATTGAAACATCATTACAGTATGATGTTATTGTCCAACATGTCATTTCCTAAATATCCTTGTCCATTGCATGCCCAGAACTCCGAATTAGAAATAACTCACACCTTCCTTCCTTTCCATTCTTTTCTTTTTCCAATGAATCCTATCCAAACATAAACACCCTCTTAGACGACCTTGTATTCTGGAATTTATATTTTATACATGGTATTGAAATGTTATCTATAGGTTGTACTTATGGTTAAGTTATTCCAGTTATGTTGTAAGCGAAAATAGACAGAAATTGAAATGGTGGTAATTCCTAAGAGTGGTCACTTTGGATCTCTCTCTCTCCCTCTCATATTGATGTGGATGATGAGAACTTATCATAAACTCTGCTTAAAAAAGGCAGAAAGAGTTCCTCTAGTAACAATTGGAAAATGCTGAGGAAATCTAATACACGTTCATTGTCAAAGAAGTTGTGAATGGGGGAATTATGATGGCTGCTGTTTCCATGACTGGATCCATCTACAATTTCTTCAGGGTCCGTGACTTGAAAGCAACTACAAACACAAGTGAGAAGCCACCATAAGGCTTCAATTTAGGCAGCAACTTAGAATTCTGCAAGGTATTATTGTCATCAACAAAATTCAGATAATTTTAGCAATATTAATCAGAGGACAGCTAAGATGAAAGGGAATTTCTTGAAATACGAAATCATCTGTGGGATAAGAGAAAACATTAAGAACAATTAAGTATGTTTCAAAGATTAATTATTACTTCTTCTTTTTTTTTCTCTTTTGGTTGTAATTGAATTTGGAATATTATGTTGTAATAATAATAGGCCCTTGAAGGATATGCCAAAATGTCCATTGGCAGCATTGAAGATATTTGGTGATAAAGGAGACAAGGAGGAATTGGTGGAAGGGGAAAACTGGGCTCGTAATCAGCTAATGGCTGCTGGGTCTGACTTGCTTGGGAAGTTCTCTAATCTTCAGGCACTATTACTACTAATACTCATTTGCTTCACAACTTCAACTTGACTTAAAGGACAAATTATTTTTTGGTTTATAAATTTTAAGGTTATGTTTGTAACGTTTGGGACTTTGTACAATCCAAATATCCAATAGTAGATTGGATTGGAGAACAAATGTTCAAATCCTTTTAAAGGAATTTCTTCCAGCCTATTATGTGGTCAGTCAATCAGAAGACTATCCATGATGATCAATCACAACAAGGTGTTTAGACAAACCGTGTAGGAATTTCAATAGTAGGAATTTCACCATTCCTACTTTTGAATCTTTCCTTACATATTTCAGCATAGTTTTTGTTTTGTTTTTGGTAATAATGCCAGATTCAAAAAAGACTAAACAACAAGGCGTTTAGACAAACCGTGTTTGTCAAAATTAATAAGAGCATGTTTGGAACAACTTATTTAGTTGAAATCAAAAACTTTTTGCTGAAATAACGGTAAATAAAGCTAAAAGATAGCTGAAATAGTACAGTGGGACTCATTTTTTGGTACTATTCATAAATCTTACTGTACTATTACAACTACTTTTTAGTTTTATTTACAATACTTTTAGCAAAAAGTTTTCAATTTCAGTTAAATAAGTTGTTTCTAAACGGACTCTAAAGTTATCAAAAATCATAATACATGTTCTCAACCAAAAAATAAAAAAAATAAAAAAAAGTTATCAAAATTCATGGGGTTATCAAACACCAAAAAGCTTTTTTTTCTAAAGTAATACTAAGATTTTACATTTACAAATTTATGTCATGAAAAATACTTATTAGTTTCTGTATAGATACACTATTAACATCATATTTTTATTTATTAAATACAACTAACTTCCAACATTTTCCTATATGCATAATTTGCATTTAAATCCAATCGATTGGACCAACGATTCCTGTTGCCTTGGCAACTGGTCAAACAAAATTCTCGTATTCTCACCTTTCACAATTGACTGCATAAATAAATGTAACCAATAACCAACTTCCAGGAAATTACCCCAAAATTGAAAAGAACGTTTCTTGCAAATCATAAATATTTGGATTCCAACGCACCTTCTAGATGGTGACCTTCGTGCGACGTGCCCCTCGAGACGAGACTCAGCCTACGCGTCACTTTTAGACTTTGCAAACATTCCAGGAAGATCAATTAATTTTAATCACTGGACGTTTCCTTCCCATTTCCTACTCTTTCATTTTCTTTTATATCTACCTAGAAAAAGAAAATCCTTTTTTTTATTATTAAATGGATAAAATTTTCTTCTGAATTGAAAAAATTTTCTCTGATGTAATAGATGACAATTTATAAAATCATTTATGTGTATTAAATATTAAAGTTTTAATTATCATTTTGGTCTCTGATATTCATTATTTGTATTTAAAAAGCCTCTAACATGTCAAATAGGTTAGCTTAGTCTATCCCTTCTTCTCTCTTCAAATTTCAAGTTCTGCCAACTTTTCTTCTGGAATCAAAATAGCTAGAATTACCTTTCCTTTTCTAAGAGATTTCACAACTCTCTCATTTTCTCAATTGGATTTTAATCCCCAAATTCCAACGCACCTTCTAGATGGTGACCTTCGTGCGACGTGCCCCTCGAGACGAGACTCAGCCTACGCGTCACTTTTAGACTTTGCAAACATTCCAGGAAGATCAATTAATTTTAATCACTGGACGTTTCCTTCCCATTTCCTACTCTTTCATTTTCTTTTATATCTACCTAGAAAAAGAAAATCCTTTTTTTTATTATTAAATGGATAAAATTTTCTTCTGAATTGAAAAAATTTTCTCTGATGTAATAGATGACAATTTATAAAATCATTTATGTGTATTAAATATTAAAGTTTTAATTATCATTTTGGTCTCTGATATTCATTATTTGTATTTAAAAAGCCTCTAACATGTCAAATAGGTTAGCTTAGTCTATCCCTTCTTCTCTCTTCAAATTTCAAGTTCTGCCAACTTTTCTTCTGGAATCAAAATAGCTAGAATTACCTTTCCTTTTCTAAGAGATTTCACAACTCTCTCATTTTCTCAATTGGATTTTAATCCCCATATATAATTTAATAAATAAATAACCCTGATGGATTTCAACTCTATCTAAAATATCTTAGGGTTTTTAATCCCAAATCGGTTAGATTTAGAGATATTAGCTAGTTTAGTTTTTTTACTAGAAAAATACAATGTCCACAATATTTTTATAATAATTTTACAACAAATCCTATGTAATAGGATGTTACTAATTCTAATATAGGCCTACTACTAAAATTACTTTTTTGCCCACTAATAACAATCATTAACAACTTATCACTTAAGATTTGTTATGAAATTATTGTGGATGCAATATTTCTCTTTTTACTAAGATCATATGGCAGGAAAAATGTTTTGTTCCAAACATGTTTAGAGCATTGGACTCCAATCGCCAATAGGAAGATAGCATGTGTCTCGTCGTGTAATGCAAATCTTGGTTGGTTGAGTCAAGTGAGTCATATGCATTGCACATGGCAATGACTAATGTCATCTTCTTATTAATAACTACAGCCCAAGGCTCCAAACATGTTTGGAGCTAAAATTTGTCCAAAAAATAATATTTTTAATAACACTGTTTGTTCATTAGCTTTTTGAATCTATTTCTTAATGACAAAGATTGTTTTAACACAATACCAAAAAGTTAGGAATTAAACTTATACATTTCAAACATTATAGATCATTTTGACTCGTAGAATAAACGTTGGGGACCAAAACGGTAAATAAACCATTATTAAATCACATTACTCATCAATTTTTTTTTTTGAGAATACTAAATATTTTAACACACACACGGGGAGAGGGAAAAAGGTTTTAAAGAAACCGACAGTGGTGTATATTCAAAAGAGTCTAACTCTTGAATACACAGCATAAACCTTAAACCTCTTTAACTTACACTTATTTTTCAATGTGGGATTAACCCACGATTTTTTCTCTTTGAGAATACTAAATATTTTAACACACACACACACACACACACGAGGATGGGGGAGAAGATCTTAAAGAAACTAACAATGATGTATATCCAAAATGATCTAATTCTTGGATACACAGCACAAGCTTTAAGCCTCTTTAACTCATACTAATTTTTCAATGTAGGATTAACCCACAATTTTTTATTTTTGAAAATACTAAATATTTTAAAACACACATGCGGTGAGGGGGAAAAAGGTCTTAAAGAAACTGATAGTAGTGTATATCGAAAATGACCCAACTTTTAGATACACAGTACAAGCTTTAAACCTCTTTAATTCACACTCATTTTCCAATGTGGAATTAACACTCTATTTTTTCTTTTTTAGAATACTAAATACTTTAACACACACACACACACACGGGGAGAAGGAAGAAGGTCTTAAAGAAACTAACAGTGGTGTATATTCAAAAGGGTCTAACTCTTGGATGTACAGTATAGACTTTAAACCTCTTTAACTCACACTTATTTTCCAATGTGTGATTAACCCACTATTTTTTCTTTTTGAGAATCCTATGGTGCATTTTATGAGTTCCTTTTCATTTAAACTTCCACCTTATCAAAATTTAGCATTTATTTCAAAGTTTGGTGAATGTTTATTTTAGTCCACTAATTTAAAGTTTTTGTGTTAGTTCGTTAACTCTAACAATACAATTATTTTAGTCTTTTTGTCCATTATTATTTGAAAATTGTTGTTAACTCTCCAAAAGCAACATTTGTTTCATATTTGTAACATTAGAAATTATTTAAAGATTTTTTTTTCAATTATTTAAACCAAAAATTTAAAAACAAATTAATACTGTTTGGATAACACATTTTCATTGTCCTTGACATACATGCCAAATTTTTGTGCTAATTATATATTATTTACCGTTAATTAGTAACCTCTTGTTTTGTTTATATTATAAAATATAAAAAACTTATAATTTAAATACTTTGCAAGAAAATAATTATTGATATTTTACACCTTAATTTTTTGCAAGCATAGTAAAATGCAACATGCGTAATTTGAACTAGGGCTATAGTAGTCTAAATTTATGTTATGTCATTAAGAAAAATTTAATGGGGGTATATACTATGAATAAAGCTAGAGATACAAATTATTTTACAAAAAAATTTACAAACAGCTGATTTGGTGAGTGATTATTGATAAATAGAAAAATAATATTAATGGTAAGCCTAAATGAAAACTAATAAGAGGTTGGCCACATCAACATTTTGTAAAAATATTGTAAAATAATTTGTGACTATAGCAGTACTCATATACTAGAGCAGTACTCATATACTATATTCATTTGTGGCTATAGCAGTAAAAAAAAATAATTGAGAACTAATTGATTAGGATTTATGGTTTTATTGCACAAATTTAGTTACTTTGACAACAATGGAAACAAAATGGAAACAATTTATTAGGAATTGTGGTATTATTGCTGAAGTTTTTTTTTTTTTTTTTTTTTTGAGAGATATTGCTTAAGTTTAATTAATCGGTAATTTTGTCACCTAATCGCTTAATTAGTGCGAATTAGGGTTTTAAACGTTTTTGCTTAGTATTTATATGTTTTGTAGCCGTCAGAGGCAAAATAGACTATTATCAATAAACACAGACTTTTGTCAGATTTTCTTCTGGTGGATTCCAGTTTTATCTCCTTGTGGATTCAGGGAAACCCCTCGTGGATTCGAGGTTTACTACCAGAAACTAACAGTTTAGTTTCTGTCCATCAAGAGAGCATCGTGTGTGCTTCTCTTCAGGCTTCCGCGACATCACAAATTCTATTAGTTTTTAAGAGCATTATTGTACTTATCAAAAATAAATAAGAGCATCATTGGACTAACTCAAACATTTAGGGAGGCCAACTTCTATTTTTGTAACTAAAAATTTAAAATTTTAATACTTATACATAATATAAAATAATTTTTAAAAAATTTGGAGGGGCCATGGCCCCCTCAAGCCATGCTATAGCTCTACCCCTAAACCCACATATTTCAAACCCAGTATATAAACAATTGCCGACTAACGTATTTCAACAAACATAGAATTCCTTTCATCGTAAATCACAAGAGTAAATTAAAATTTTGCTTTAAGATTGTTGGGTATTTATCAGCAATTTACTGATGTGATAAAGCAAAAGAAACAGTACACAGATTTAAAATTAAATAATAACACAAATTGATAAGATAGGCAAAAGTAATAAACAAATACTGAATATAAATAATAAGAAATCTGCAAATAATCGAAGACTCACGGACTAGATGCTTGAAATGATGAATAATGAGATCAAGTCTTGTGTTTCACACAATCTCCTTAAAGCAGATTTCGTCCCTCACACGTTCACTGTGGTGCTTTGAGACTCGTGGACGTCTGCCTCCCAGGATAAAATGATCAAATAGCACGAAGATGAAGCACTCAGAGTCGTGCTCTACGAACTACTCAATGCCTCTTTCTCTCTCTTTGACACAAAAATGAATGAACCAAAAATTTCTCTCTGAGAGAGTTTTTTCTTAAAAGTTCTTATTTATGAATGAGAGACTATAAAACTATGCGTAACGTAAAATTGAAACACTGTTTTAGAGATAACTGGTGTGCACAGACTCTGACTCAATAATAAAATAATAAACTATTATTATTAATTAGATAAGTGGGCCTAGTTCACACATGCCTAAAGTCCAACCCAATATTCAGCCTAAAGCTCATATTTTCTATTATTTCTAATGTGGGACTCAAAGATTTTCACCACTTATAATGACATCTTCAAGTGAATATAGAACACATCAATTTCTTATTCACTCCATGTTATTTTTCCATCAAGGTGAAGTCGTGCTCTACGAACTACTCAATGCCTCTTTCTCTCTCTTTGACACAAAAATGAATGAACCAAAAATTTCTCTCTGAGAGAGTTTTTTCTTAAAAGTTCTTATTTATGAATGAGAGACTATAAAACTATGCGTAACGTAAAATTGAAACACTGTTTTAGAGATAACTGGTGTGCACAGACTCTGACTCAATAATAAAATAATAAACTATTATTATTAATTAGATAAGTGGGCCTAGTTCACACATGCCTAAAGTCCAACCCAATATTCAGCCTAAAGCTCATATTTTCTATTATTTCTAATGTGGGACTCAAAGATTTTCACCACTTATAATGACATCTTCAAGTGAATATAGAACACATCAATTTCTTATTCACTCCATGTTATTTTTCCATCAAGGTGTTTAATAAACAAGGTCTCCTACAGCAGGATGGAAACGCTTGCTTTGTTCAATAATTGCCTTGCTTTTATTGTAGTTTAATGTCAACTGTACCATACCAAAGAAATACTTCAATATATGGGTGATGCGCGAACAACTTGTTGGTCCCCTCGAAGGAATTCAGACACCACTAGGATTTGTCAAGAATGAAAAGCTTATTCTACTTCGAGAGGATGAAGATCAAACAATAGCCTTGTATAACATTGGTTCTCAAGAAATTAAGAATTTTCAACATTCAGGGCTTCCAAACTCATTCCGCTCTCGCCATGCTCGGCTCTATGTGGAGAGCTTAGTTTCATTAAATGGTGGGAGAGCCTAGTTTCATTAAATGATGGAAGTGTGTTTGAGTTATTGTGTTCCTAATTATTTGTATACCATAAACTCTTTTTTATTTTTTTTAATCTATCCTTAGCAATAATGTTATGTAATTCAGAGAAGATGATATTGCATCCTTTATGGATGATGTCTTTGTTGAATTTCAACAATTTATTCCTCTCCAAGGATCAGTAAATTATTGATTTTTGTTATGCATTGGAATTGTGATAGAATTTTGGGGGAGGTTTTGTTATTAATCTATGTAGAGTGAGAGCTAGTAGATTTTTCTGCAATAGCATCTCAGCTATTGCTTGCTTTGGTGTGGGAAATTCACAAAGACTTGGTCACTTTTGGCCAGTGAAGTTCCCTACTCTGGGTAATGTAACAAATTAAATTTCATATTCTTTGATGGAAAACATAGTTAGTGTAGGTAGACCATACACGAATTTAATAGAGAATGTTTCAAGAGGCTATCTGACCTTATTATAGGTTTTGTGATCCTTTGCATTGCAATTGGTTCTGAAAGCACCTAGATGAGTTGTCTGAACCTCAGTGATTTAGTTTTTGTGAAATTGATTGTGCCATTGAGATTGCTTTTTCACATTCTAGTATTCATCAAGACATGCGTCTTCTAGCCAATCCACAATTTTGTGTTCTGTTCAACCTTGTTTCCATGTGCTGCTGTTCTATTGCCATTAAAATAAATTAATGGGCAGTAGTTGGAGTTCTTTGTATATAGGCATGGGATTCATATGCTAAATTATGTGGTTAGTAGACTGTACCAAGAGCATTCTTCCACTTTCATGACAGATTTTCCTTCTTCTTCTCAATCCCCTTAACATGAGAGGCATTGAAACATCATTACAGTATGATGTTATTGTCCAACATGTCATTTCCTAAATATCCTTGTCCATTGCATGCCCAGAACTCCGAATTAGAAATAACTCACACCTTCCTTCCTTTCCATTCTTTTCTTTTTCCAATGAATCCTATCCAAACATAAACACCCTCTTAGACGACCTTGTATTCTGGAATTTATATTTTATACATGGTATTGAAATGTTATCTATAGGTTGTACTTATGGTTAAGTTATTCCAGTTATGTTGTAAGCGAAAATAGACAGAAATTGAAATGGTGGTAATTCCTAAGAGTGGTCACTTTGGATCTCTCTCTCTCCCTCTCATATTGATGTGGATGATGAGAACTTATCATAAACTCTGCTTAAAAAAGGCAGAAAGAGTTCCTCTAGTAACAATTGGAAAATGCTGAGGAAATCTAATACACGTTCATTGTCAAAGAAGTTGTGAATGGGGGAATTATGATGGCTGCTGTTTCCATGACTGGATCCATCTACAATTTCTTCAGGGTCCGTGACTTGAAAGCAACTACAAACACAAGTGAGAAGCCACCATAAGGCTTCAATTTAGGCAGCAACTTAGAATTCTGCAAGGTATTATTGTCATCAACAAAATTCAGATAATTTTAGCAATATTAATCAGAGGACAGCTAAGATGAAAGGGAATTTCTTGAAATACGAAATCATCTGTGGAATAAGAGAAAACATTAAGAACAATTAAGTATGTTTCAAAGATTAATTATTACTTCTTCTTTTTTTTTCTCTTTTGGTTGTAATTGAATTTGGAATATTATGTTGTAATAATAATAGGCCCTTGAAGGATATGCCAAAATGTCCATTGGCAGCATTGAAGATATTTGGTGATAAAGGAGACAAGGAGGAATTGGTGGAAGGGGAAAACTGGGCTCGTAATCAGCTAATGGCTGCTGGGTCTGACTTGCTTGGGAAGTTCTCTAATCTTCAGGCACTATTACTACTAATACTCATTTGCTTCACAACTTCAACTTGACTTAAAGGACAAATTATTTTTTGGTTTATAAATTTTAAGGTTATGTTTGTAACGTTTGGGACTTTGTACAATCCAAATATCCAATAGTAGATTGGATTGGAGAACAAATGTTCAAATCCTTTTAAAGGAATTTCTTCCAGCCTATTATGTGGTCAGTCAATCAGAAGACTATCCATGATGATCAATCACAACAAGGTGTTTAGACAAACCGTGTAGGAATTTCAATAGTAGGAATTTCACCATTCCTACTTTTGAATCTTTCCTTACATATTTCAGCATAGTTTTTGTTTTGTTTTTGGTAATAATGCCAGATTCAAAAAAGACTAAACAACAAGGCGTTTAGACAAACCGTGTTTGTCAAAATTAATAAGAGCATGTTTGGAACAACTTATTTAGTTGAAATAAAAAACTTTTTGCTGAAATAACGGTAAATAAAGTTAAAAGATAGCTGAAATAGTACAGTGAGACTCATTTTTTGGTACTATTCATAAATCTTACTGTACTATTACAACTACTTTTTAGTTTTATTTACAATACTTTTAGCAAAAAGTTTTCAATTTCAGTTAAATAAGTTGTTTCTAAACGGACTCTAAAGTTATCAAAAATCATAATACATGTTCTCAACCAAAAAATAAAAAAAATAAAAAAAAGTTATCAAAATTCATGGGGTTATCAAACACCAAAAAGCTTTTTTTTCTAAAGTAATACTAAGATTTTACATTTACAAATTTATGTCATGAAAAATACTTATTAGTTTCTGTATAGATACACTATTAATATCATATTTTTATTTATTAAATACAACTAACTTCCAACATTTTCCTATATGCATAATTTGCATTTAAATCCAATCGATTGGACCAACGATTCCTGTTGCCTTGGCAACTGGTCAAACAAAATTCTCGTATTCTCACCTTTCACAATTGACTGCATAAATAAATGTAACCAATAACCAACTTCCAGGAAATTACCCCAAAATTGAAAAGAACGTTTCTTGCAAATCATAAATATTTGGATTCCAACGCACCTTCTAGATGGTGACCTTCGTGCGACGTGCCCCTCGAGACGAGACTCAGCCTACGCGTCACTTTTAGACTTTGCAAACATTCCAGGAAGATCAATTAATTTTAATCACTGGACGTTTCCTTCCCATTTCCTACTCTTTCATTTTCTTTTATATCTACCTAGAAAAAGAAAATCCTTTTTTTTATTATTAAATGGATAAAATTTTCTTCTGAATTGAAAAAATTTTCTCTGATGTAATAGATGACAATTTATAAAATCATTTATGTGTATTAAATATTAAAGTTTTAATTATCATTTTGGTCTCTGGTATTCATTATTTGTATTTAAAAAGCCTCTAACATGTCAAATAGGTTAGCTTAGTCTATCCCTTCTTCTCTCTTCAAATTTCAAGTTCTGCCAACTTTTCTTCTGGAATCAAAATAGCTAGAATTACCTTTCCTTTTCTAAGAGATTTCACAACTCTCTCATTTTCTCAATTGGATTTTAATCCCCAAATATGAGGGATCTCACAACTCTAACCAAAAAATCCAAGGTTTCACAATTGTGTGTGTATATATAATTTAATAAATAAATAACCTTGATGGATTTCAACTCTATCTAAAATATCTTAGGGTTTTTAATCCCAAATCGGTTAGATTTAGAGATATTAGCTTAGTTTAGTTTTTTTACTAGAAAAATACAATGTCCACAACATTTTTATAATAATTTTACAACAAATCCTATGTAATAGGATGTTACTAATTCTAATATAGGCCCACTACTAAAATTACTTTTTTGCCCACTAATAACAATCATTAACAACTTATCACTTAAGATTTGTTATAAAATTATTGTGGATGCAATATTTCTCTTTTTACTAAGATCATATGGTAGGAAAAATGTTTTGTTCCAAACATGTTTAGAGCATTGGACTCCAATCGCCAATAGGAAGATAACATGTGTCTCGTCATGTAATGCAAATCTTGGTTGGTTAAGTCAAGTGAGTCATATGCATTGCACATGACAATGACTAATGTCATCTTCTTATTAATAACTACAGCCCAAGGCTCCAAACATGTTTGGAGCTAAAATTTGTCCGAAAAATAATATTTTTAATAACACTGTTTGTTCATTAGCTTTTTGAATCTATTTCTTAATGACAAATATTGTTTTAACACAATACCAAAAAGTTAGGAATTAAACTTATACATTTCAAACATTATAGATCATTTTGACTCGTAGAATAAACGTTGGGGACCAAAACGATAAATAAACCATTATTAAATCAGATTACTCATCAAAATATATATATATATTTTTAGAATACTAAATATTTTAACACACACACGGGGAGAGGGAAAAAGATCTTAAAGAAACCAACAGTGGTGTATATTCAAAATGGTCTAACTCTTGGATACACAGCATAGACCTTAAACCTCTTTAATTTACACTTATTTTTCAATGTGGGATTAACCCACGATTTTTTCTCTTTGAGAATACTAAATATTTTTACACACACACACACGAGGATGGGGGAGAAGGTCTTAAAGAAACTAAAGTGGTATATATCCAAAAGTGTCTAATTCTTGGATACACAACACAAGCTTTAAGTCTTTTTAACTCAAACTAATTTTTCAATGTAGGATTAACCCACAATTTTTTATTTTTGAAAATACTAAATATTTTAAAACACACATGCGATGAGGGGGGAAAAGGTCTTAAAGAAACTGACAGTAATGTATATCGAAAATGACCTAACTCTTAGATACACAGTATAGGCTTTAAACCTCTTTAACTCACACTCATTTTCTAATGTGGGATTAACACTCTATTTTTTCTTTTTGAGAATACTAAATATTTTAACACACACACACAGGGAGAGGGAAGAAGGTCTTAAAGAAACTAACAGTGGTGTATATTCAAAAGGGTCTAACTCTTGGATACACAGTACTGACTTTAAACCTTTTTAACTCACACTTATTTTCCAATGTGGGATTAACCCACTATTTTTTCTTTTTGAGAATCCTGTGGTGCATTTTATGAGTTCCTTTTCATTTAAACTTCCACCTTATCAAAATTTAGCATTTATTTCAAAGTTTGGTGAATTTTTATTTTAGTCCACTAATTTAAAGTTTTTGTGTTAGTTCGTTAACTCTAACAATACAGTTATTTTAGTCTTTTTGTCCATTATTATTTGAAAATTGTTGTTAACTCTCCAAAAGCAACATTTGTTTCATATTTGTAACATTAGAAATTATTTAAAGATTTTTTTTTTTCAATTATTTAAACCAAAAATTTAAAAACAAATTAATACTGTTTGGATAACACATTTTCATTGTCCTTGACATACATGCCAAATTTTTGTGCTAATTATATATTGTGCGGCGCCCGAACTGTTGGGCCCACTCAGTCCCAAGCCTCCGCTCCAAAACGCACTATCATTGGGCCCAATCCTCATTCACCCTAAGGCCCAACCCTTGCTATCGCAGCTCGGCGGTGCCGGGCTTCGCTATTAAGTCATGATCGGCACATTTTTTACCGAGCATGTCCGGAGGTGTCATTAAACGGCGCATCAATTGTGTTCGGCTCAAAGAAGGCCCTTCAAGCGCCACCACCTAGCCCTAACCTGAAGTGGGCACCAAGTCCCAAAGCCACCCAGGCCCAAACCCCCACCTAACGTCCCCCTAATTGGACCTTCCGAAGCACTAAGCGCGCACTAACTCTGCCGAGCTGCCGACGAAGGTGGGAACCAAGTCCCAAAGCCACCCATACCTGACCTCCCACTTAGAGAAGATCCTACTGGACCCTCTGTTGCACAAACATGAGAGCATTGATAGCCCATGCCTGAGCTGAGCACTATAAATAAGGAGGGAGGATAAAAAATAAATCAATTGTGTTCGGCTCAAAGAAGGCCCTTCAAGCGCCACCACCTAGCCCTAACCTGAAGTGGGCACCAAGTCCCAAAGCCACCCAGGCCCAAACCCCCACCTAACGTCCCCCTAATTGGACCTTCCGAAGCACTAAGCGCGCACTAACTCTGCCGAGCTGCCGACGAAGGTGGGAACCAAGTCCCAAAGCCACCCATACCTGACCTCCCACTTAGAGAAGATCCTACTGGACCCTCTGTTGCACAAACATGAGAGCATTGATAGCCCATGCCTGAGCTGAGCACTATAAATAAGGAGGGAGGATAAAAAATATGGGGTTGGTCAGAGAGAGAGGGGGGAGGAAAAGAGAACAAGGAAAATTGAGAGACAAAACAGATAATTCGAGAGGAGTTGGAGGAAAGATTGTATTGTCGAGTAGGAGAAGAGTGATCTCATTGAGCCCTTGGTTATAGAACAGCCCATAGTAGGAAATCCAGCCCAACAAACAAATAAGTTGTGAGCCCAAGTGGGGCTGAGCCCATTAGCCTCATTTGCGCCCCGCACATATATTATTTACCGTTAATTAGTAACCTCTTGTTTTGTTTATAGTATAAAATATAAAAAAACTTATAATTTAAATACTTTGCAAGAAAATCATTATTGATATTTTACACCTTAATTTTTTGCAAGCATAGTAAAATGCAACATGCATAATTTGAACTAAGGCTATAGTAGTCTAAATTTATGTTATGTCATTAAGAAAAATTTAATGGGGGTATATACTAAGAATAAAGCTAGAGATACAAATTATTTTACAAAAAAAATTTACAAACAGCTGATTTGGTGAATAATTATTGATAAATAGAAAATAATATTAATGGTAGGCCTAAATGAAAACTAATAAAAGGTTGGCCACATCAACATTTTGTAAAAATGTTGTAAAATAATTTGTGGTTATAGCAGTACTCATATACTATATTCATTTGTGGCTATAGCAGTAAAAAAATAATTGAGAACTAATTGATTAGGATTTATGGTTTTATTGCACAAATTTAGTTACTTTGACAACAATGGAAACAAAATTGAAACAATTTATTAGGAATTGTGGTATTAGTGCTCAAGTTTTTTTTTTTTTTTTTGAGAGATATTGCTTAAGTTTAATTACTTTGTCAACAATGGAAACATAATCAAATCTAAGTTGGTGGAAATAATTGGATAAAATTTGGCTTACTTCCAATACTTTTTTAACTGAACATGCCCTTTTGTTTTAAATATACAATGACAAGTGGTAGTGAGTTTTAATTTCCACTTTTTATTTAGTTATTGGATGATGTAACAGTTTCTCTTAAAACAAAAGGAAATTCCAATTAAAAAAATACTGGAGGTAAGCTAAATCCAATTAAATAAATTTTTTTTTTATAATAATGCGATAAATTTTAATTAAAGTAACTTTGTTTTCACATGACCTATCATTGACACCGAACTAGACCACTTCTTAGGAAAGTGAGAGCACTCATAAGTTTGATACCTTTAAACTAGTGGCATGTGCCTTTTATTTCTCAACGAATAATGCATGAGAGTTGAGTCACTAAAATTTCACCACTTTCTTCAAAACCTTTTTAAGTTCTAACTTGTGATTGGTGCAAAACCATTTGGAGGATGCTATTTTTATTATATTGCTATTTTTATTATATACCATTAATAACAAAAAAGTCATTTCAATGATTTTGATTAAAAAAGACATTATTTATTAGATTTTTTTTATTGTCATTAGAAGTTTATTGTTTTTGAATTGGTATGCTTTGTATCCCATCCCAAGACATTAGTAGTAGCTATTAATACCCCTTGACGAATTATGCCAAGATATGTGCTGGAAGATTACATTATCGCTTTGCGAGTGAAATTTGTGCCAATTTAAACTCTAGTAACTTTTGACGAATCCCTACAATAACATTATCATTAGCCAACGGTGAATTACCATAGCCCAATTCTGTGTTTGAAACTATTTTTGAGTCACATTTGAATTCTGCATCACTTATATACACCTACATCCCATGCAAAACTAACATCTTCATATAAAGCCTTAGCTCCCCTAAATGCCCCCAAAAGTGTATGTAAGATAATAAAAGTATCATTAATAATGAACTCAGATAAAAAGTAATATTGTTTCAATCACAACAAATTAGTAATATCCATTATTGTGAAACAAATTATTTCCCATATATTACTCTTAAAAAGTTGCAAGAGTTTATAGCACGATGTATTTGATACTTTTTAAAATCTTGCCAATTAAGAAAACAAATAATCCGCCTAACCAAAAGAAAACAAATAATTCATAAAGTAAACAAACAATTCATAAAGCAATTCAATATAAACAAGCAATACCCAACACAATTAACCTTTCTTTCAATCATTAAAAATTAAAATAATAATAATAATAATCTACTCTGCGTTCACACTATACAGTCTCTTCAGTCTTCACTCATATAAATCCTTTGAATATTCAAGCCCCCTCTCTCTAAAAACAAAAACCACAAGCAAGTGGGGCTTTAGTTTTAGTTCTTGCTGGTCAGTCTAGACTCTAGAGAAAGACTTTGGAATAGGGGTTTTCATGGAGAAATTCAACAAAGTACAAGCCGTGACTCTCAAGAGCCACCTTGACAAGTACCTAGTTGCCGACGACGACAACAAAACGGTCCGGCAGAGCCGAAACGGCACATCGAGGAAGGCCAGGTGGTTCGTAGAGCTAGTGGAAGGGAAGAGCCACGCAATCCGGTTGAAAAGCTGGAACGGCATGTACCTAACGGCAACTGATTTGCCGTTCTTGCTAGGCATGACCGGGAACAAGGTGTTGCAGACCGTGCCCGAGCGTGGGTTCGAGTGGAAGTACGAGTGGGAGCCAATTCGAGACGGCTTTCAGGTCAAGTTCAGGACTTGGTGCGGGACATACCTTAGAGCCAATGGTGGCACGCCACCGTGGCGGAACTCGATCACGCACGATGACCCACATACCACGTCGACTCAGAACTGGATTCTCTGGGATGTTGAGGCTGTCGAGGTCTCTGGGACTGACTTGGTTATCGATTTTCTCCATTCGAAGTCGAGTTTGTCTTCCTTGTCCGATGATGTTTTTGTTTCTGAACCCGGCTCGCCTATGTCTGTTATTTCCTCGATTTCGCCGAAGTCGATTTCTAATAATAAGCTGGTATGTTTTCTTAACTTTTAAATTCATGTTTGCGATAATAATTCATATGTCTGGTAATAGTTTTGTGTGGTTGTTTTAGTTTATGATTAATAAGCTCGTTCTCTTTTTTAATTCCATGTGACAAAGCTTGTTGTTAACGATAGGAGAAGACTTAAGGCAGGGTTTAAAAGTTAAAATAGAGTTATCTTCTAGGACTGAAAAATGATTCAGAAATGTTCTGAATTGCAATCTTTTCGAAATGGAAAGGATAAGATAAACCTTCTTTTTAATCTTGGTGTGAATCTATGGGGATCATTTTGGTTTATAGTGATCGGTAAAATTGATTTTTAGTGTATTTTTTGTCGAAAAAGGTCTCTCTTTGGAATTTAGAATATGTTCATGCTGGCGTTATGACAACCATAAAAGGACATCATCATCAAATCTTACCAGAATGTATTCATAAAATTGTTATTTTTTTTTTCATGGCTAAAAGTCTAAAATTATGATTTTTAATACATATTTTAGCAATGGGTAGGAAATGTTAGATTATCTTTTCTAGAGGACAGAAATGGTAGGCGCGGCAATATCTACAAAAGTGGGAATTTTAACAGTAAAATTAAATACTAATAATAATAAAAAGCGCTCAAATAATTAACTAATTAAACTATAAAACTTTTAACGTGCAAAGTGTCATTTCAAAAACACAAAAACAACAAAAACAATAATTGAGCACCGAGGAAATTGCTCAAATAAAAAAAAAAAGTAACTACTTAGGTCAACTCAAGAAATAGTATTAGATGGTCACTGGTGGTCATGGCCAAATGGGCATGCCTGGACAATCTTGTAAACATAGCAAAAGCCACTTTAATGTAATTTAATGGTGATTGAGTTGGATCACTTTTCACGCCTGGCTTCGATTAGTCCGGAACAAAATTATGAATGAATATATGAATCTGCTATGTTGTTCTAGCTAAAGATAAATCATACATGTCCACCAAACCTTCCGCACTAGTTTAGAGTTGTCACTGTATTGTAAACTTTGGTCAATCGTGCACTCCTTGTGCTATTAAATAGAGTTGTGTGATTTCATGGGTTTTTTTAGTACTCTGCATGTTGTATGGTATTAATGGTAGTGATTCATTTTGAGACCCAAAAAGAAATAAAGTCTCCTTGGCTGTTATACGTCTGCATCATAAACAGATTGGAACCAAAGTACAGTTGTATCCTCAATTTTTTGCCTTCAAATATTTCCTTATAAGAAATGGCCAATAGGCCAACAATTTGCCTAAAAATTTATGAAATGGCCAAATGGACCATGCATATCACATGGTTTTGGTAATTGGTATCCTTGTTCATTTATTTGATTATTAAAAAAGAGTAAGAAAATGAAAAAAAATAGAATCACTATTTTGTCTTGTTGTCAAATTAATAATTTATCTTCCTTGTATAGGTATCACACACGACATGTATAGCTGTGGGATTTATGGGGATTAAGAATCTAAGATTAATTCTTAATAATTGGATTTATTGGGCTAAAAAAAAAATAATCTTTTTTATCCTCTTCTTCTGGTGAAAATAATATAAAAAACTTTACTATGATTTTGTATCAGATGGTTTTTGTTTTTGCTTTTATTATTATTTGTTTGTTTTCAAGTTTTACCTGTCAATATAAGAGTTGCTTTACATCTTTTCTGTTTCTATTTTATTCATCATTGAAGCCGTAGAGTGCCGTTTATTCTTTTATACCATCTTCAGTTGGCTTCTCAAAAAATATTAATATAGTCTATGAGGCTATGATTTCTTTCCATTTTATTATATTTTAAAAAAAAATGTTGAACATCAGCCGCATTTAAAAAAGAAATTGACATTTTTGTATCACCCATTGTTTTGTCCATTTTAAGTGATGAGGCAATCTCAAAATAATTTTATTCTCTCATAAAAAAAATAAAAGAAAAAAAAATTGACATGGCCTAACCTCACCACTTGAAATCGACAGAACAAAAAGATGATGTTGTTGTATATCCGAAAGTCCCCTGTCGGCTAAGGTATGACCAAAGGCCTAAGTTTTATCTCCAAGATAATACCGCTTGGCTTTTCTTATATTTATTTGCTAAATTATAAACAAAACGTTACAAAAGTATAAAACAAAAAACATTTACAGATTTCAACTTATACCCCTACCATCCTCCATAAAAATCAACAATCACAGTTTCCCTTTGTTTTGTTTTCCTTGTTTTACTTGGCCTTTCGGCAGAAAAAAACAGGGTAAATTTTTGGGTAGAAATGAAATACTCTAGAAGAAACTATACACTATTTACATGTGATAATTCTAGGAAACCTACTTAGACAGGACTTTTGGCGTATTAAATACTATATAGAACTTAGACCCGTGTAAAAGAGTCATAAGGAATGTGGCATTGAGGCGTGTATATCACATTGTTGATTGTCCACACGGGTAAGGAACCAAAAAAGAGATGGGTATACGTGTCTCAAACCGTGTTGTGACAACTTGGATGCTTTCATTGCTTTGACTGTTACACACATTTTGGATTGGATTTCTTTCTGGCTAACGAAATGTCAGCGACACAAAAAAAGGAAATCACAATTTTTGCCGCGTTTTATTACGCGCGGTAATAAGTTAATTTATCACGTGATAAATTATGTGTGAAAAACAAAATAGTTAATTCATTGGAGTTTACATTTTCATCCTTCATAATTCATCACGAATTGTGTAAAAAATTGTGATTTTATTTGTGATACTGGCATTTCTCGTCGGTAAATATTAATATACTAATACTTTTTAGTTTTTTCCAGTTTTCACATCCGCTAGTCTGTTACACTTTCTTTCATAATAAATATGCCGAGTGCAACTCTTGAGTCTCTTGTCTGAAGTCTGAACACAAAACTAAAAGTTTCAAACTTTCTTACACACACAGAGCAAAAGCAACATGTTTCGGTCAGGAATGGACCTTTTCTACAACGCCAAGGCGGTGCGTCTCCGCAGCCACCATGACAAGTACCTTCTAGCCGATGAAGATGAAGAGTCGGTGACCCAAGATCGAAACGGGTCTTCCAAAAACGCAAGGTGGGCTGTCGAGTTTGTCGAAGGCACAGATAGCATAATCCGGCTCAAGAGTTGCTACAACAAGTACCTCACTGCCTCGAACCAGCCCTTTTTGCTTGGGATGACTGGTCGAAAAGTGATCCAAACTCTGCCTCGGAGGCTCGACTCCTCGCTCGAGTGGGAACCCGTTAAAGAAGGGTCCCAAGTCAAGCTAAAGACTCGGTATGGTAACTTCTTGAGAGCCAATGGTGGTGTACCACCTTGGAGAAACTCTATCACCCATGATATTCCTCACAGGACCGCCACTCAGGATTGGATTCTCTGGGATGTTGATATTGTCGAGATTCAAGTACAGTCTCCGAGACAGATCTCACAGCAGCCCCCATCTCAACCACTTTCACATCAGGATTCTTTGGATTTCGATCCCAATTCACCCTCTTCGGGTTCAATCAAATCAGAGAAGTTTTCTAGACAAGAGGTTTGAGATTTTTTTTTTTGATATAAAAATTGAATCTTTGTAGAAGTTATTATTAATCTTGTGTGGTTTAGTTGTAAAAGTTTTTTACTTTTTATGCTTTTTTTGCTTTGCAGTCTAGTGAATCGAATCGGAGTTCACCACCAAAAACGGAAGGGAGGACTATATACTATCATGTGGCTGAAGATAATGGTGAAGTGGATGATGAAGTTGTGGAGGGGTATTCGTTTACTTTCAAGGGCAATGGGGTTGAGGAATTGACTCGTAAATTGGAGGAAGAGACGGGTTTGGAAGGTATAATTGTGTGTACTCGAAGTCCCTTGAATGGAAATCTTTATCCCCTTCGGTTGCAGCTTCCTCCAAACAATACAACTATGCATGTTGTTTTGGTTCTAGCTTCATCAACAGGTGAGTTTTAAGTTTTAACCTTCAGTTGGTTTGGTCTTTCTTAAATTTTAAATCGATTTTGTGATAATTAGTGCATCGATGGATTAAAGGGTTAATAGATTTCTTGACTGGCTTTGAATCTTGATTTAGGTTGTGGAAGTGGTTATCGAACAGATAAATAATATGAATCTTTTTCTTTTGTATTGAGTAAATACTAAATAAGTAGAATACTCAATCAGTTTGTAGTATGCTAAGTAGGTTAGTAGACCTGTTTAGCATCACAGTACACGTTTTTGTCCCCCCTTTTTTTGTGCTAATGAGTTCTGGCTCAAATGGCAACTTTCCACACCAACAAAACAACCAAAAGAAAAGGAAAAAAGAGAAAAAAACGAAGAAACTTTCGCTGTTGAGAATGCAAGAATCATGATTCGGCATATTATAGGATGGGGTGCTAGTTGTATGATTACCTTTGCTCTGATCTGATTCCCTATGTTTTATTATCAAGCAAATGGCACTTAAAAGTGATTCAATAATAGCACAACCATGCTTTGTGAAGCTCATTGTAGAGTGATCAAAACCATGATTGTAGATTAAATATTGAATTTGAAATGCACATGTGTGCTTGGAGGGATCATTTGAGTCTCTGATTGTCCTCTTCATTACAGTCATTGGTTATCTGTTGCATACTAGGAAGATGTGGTCATAAGTGATAAGACTGTTGAAGGATACTGGGAAACTATGGATGAAGATTAAGGTTATACAAGGAATGTACAAAGATTTATAAAGGTGGAAATTAAGGATGTTAATTATAGTAAATGGTTGTTACTTAGCTGGAGCAATTATCACTCTCTGGCAAGATTGCTTTCTATATCAAATGATCATTACCATGTGATCTACTCGCATAGCTTTTGAATTTTGATAGGTACCCAAAGTTTTTTTGTTCAATCCTTATTTCTATTTTTACATTAGGAGGAGTTTTATAGATGTAGAGAGAATAACTATACAATGGAGGCTAGCAAAAGAAAGTAACCGTTAGGTGTGAAAGATATGGTTGGTTTGGAGGTTCTATCCCATTCCTCTAGAATACCTGCAATTACCAACATATTTGTAAGATCAAGAGTTTGTTGGGAGGGGCCATAGTGCTAGTATGTGGAGCTGTACTATTGGTAAGTTTGGAGGATTTCCAATGCGGTTCATCAAATGACATAAACATTATCAAAAATGTAATTTCATGAGAGTTTATTCTTACTATTTTGATCCTCTTGATTATATCAAGATATTCGATGTTGCATCTCTATTACTTTCATAATATCACTGAGATAACTATGACTTGACTTGTATTATCTAATTCTTTCATCATCACCAGCTTTAAGGGCTATAGCGAACTCTTTGTATTCTTATTTTTTATTTTTGATTGCTCATTTCCATTTCCTAGTACCTTTGTGCCTTACCTTTTCTCTCTTTGTTTTTGGTGCATCAGTGGCACAGGACTTCACAAAACAAGCGTCATGAAAAGCATCATGGGGCGCATTACAATTTTGTTCATATGAGTGCACAACTATTCTGTAAATTATGATTCATACTGCTTCATATGCCACCTCAAAGCATTCAGGAATAAATTGTCACAGGTTACACATCTTACTCTGTTGTGTTAAGTACTGGCAATCCATACAGTTAAATCGAGAAAGCTCTAAGCACATGCTCTTATTTGCCATGATGGGGAGTCACAACTCATAACGGCACTCGTGCCCCATCAATAAAGTTCCTGTTTGGTTCTTCTAGGAAGCTGATTCTGATGATACTCTGTGGTATTCATCAAAGGTTATGTTGTAAAATATATATATGCACACTCTTCTGCATTCAAGCAATGTAAGGTTTTGTGATTTTGTTTCCCCTGCTGCTTTTAGTTTCTCTTCCTAGGCTTGCTAAAATAATTCTATTGTACAATTATTAGCAGAGGTTTTTTGATCTAATATATTTGATTGTTTAGTATTAATCATGCCATCATTGGCATAAACATGTGTTCGCAAAGGTGCATGAAATTAAGGAGAAAATCTCGCTGAAGGTGTGAATAACTTCAAAAGATTTGAGTGTATGGAGAATTTGTCAGCGATCGAGAAATCCCGTAGGGTCAATGATAACTTGAAAACACGCAATGTGTCCTCATGGTCAGCTATTTGAAAATACTTGTTTTGAAAAATAAAGGTTTTTAAAATCATGTTTTGATAACATGATATTTAAAAGTGAATGAAAAGCATTCGGTAGAATCTGTGAAAAATAATGTTGCGAAAACTATAGTGTGAAGATGCTTTGCCATCTTAAGAGATGCGATTTAATATCATGTATTATTGAACCAAACAGAGTTACAGAGGTTAACAATGATACCAACTGCAGGAGAAAACAATAACTAATTCTTTCCACGTAGTGAATCTTGAATAACATAAGAATTAGCAAAAGATATAGAACACAATGATACAGTCAAATAAATCCAAAATCATGCATATATCAATCATCGCAGGAAACATCATCAATAACAAAATCTCGATTTTGCTATTGAAATACAACCACAAAATAACTTTCTTTTTTTCTCAGCAACCAAACAAAACATAAATATGATTCCAACAAGATAAGATGAAAAAAAAAAAAAAAAAAAAAACTGGCATTTCTCGTCGGTAAATATTAATATACTAATACTTTTTAGTTTTTTCCAGTTTTCACATCCGCTAGTCTGTTACACTTTCTTTCATAATAAATATGCCGAGTGCAACTCTTGAGTCTCTTGTCTGAAGTCTGAACACAAAACTAAAAGTTTCAAACTTTCTTACACACACAGAGCAAAAGCAACATGTTTCGGTCAGGAATGGACCTTTTCTACAACGCCAAGGCGGTGCGTCTCCGCAGCCACCATGACAAGTACCTTCTAGCCGATGAAGATGAAGAGTCGGTGACCCAAGATCGAAACGGGTCTTCCAAAAACGCAAGGTGGGCTGTCGAGTTTGTCGAAGGCACAGATAGCATAATCCGGCTCAAGAGTTGCTACAACAAGTACCTCACTGCCTCGAACCAGCCCTTTTTGCTTGGGATGACTGGTCGAAAAGTGATCCAAACTCTGCCTCGGAGGCTCGACTCCTCGCTCGAGTGGGAACCCGTTAAAGAAGGGTCCCAAGTCAAGCTAAAGACTCGGTATGGTAACTTCTTGAGAGCCAATGGTGGTGTACCACCTTGGAGAAACTCTATCACCCATGATATTCCTCACAGGACCGCCACTCAGGATTGGATTCTCTGGGATGTTGATATTGTCGAGATTCAAGTACAGTCTCCGAGACAGATCTCACAGCAGCCCCCATCTCAACCACTTTCACATCAGGATTCTTTGGATTTCGATCCCAATTCACCCTCTTCGGGTTCAATCAAATCAGAGAAGTTTTCTAGACAAGAGGTTTGAGATTTTTTTTTTTGATATAAAAATTGAATCTTTGTAGAAGTTATTATTAATCTTGTGTGGTTTAGTTGTAAAAGTTTTTTACTTTTTATGCTTTTTTTGCTTTGCAGTCTAGTGAATCGAATCGGAGTTCACCACCAAAAACGGAAGGGAGGACTATATACTATCATGTGGCTGAAGATAATGGTGAAGTGGATGATGAAGTTGTGGAGGGGTATTCGTTTACTTTCAAGGGCAATGGGGTTGAGGAATTGACTCGTAAATTGGAGGAAGAGACGGGTTTGGAAGGTATAATTGTGTGTACTCGAAGTCCCTTGAATGGAAATCTTTATCCCCTTCGGTTGCAGCTTCCTCCAAACAATACAACTATGCATGTTGTTTTGGTTCTAGCTTCATCAACAGGTGAGTTTTAAGTTTTAACCTTCAGTTGGTTTGGTCTTTCTTAAATTTTAAATCGATTTTGTGATAATTAGTGCATCGATGGATTAAAGGGTTAATAGATTTCTTGACTGGCTTTGAATCTTGATTTAGGTTGTGGAAGTGGTTATCGAACAGATAAATAATATGAATCTTTTTCTTTTGTATTGAGTAAATACTAAATAAGTAGAATACTCAATCAGTTTGTAGTATGCTAAGTAGGTTAGTAGACCTGTTTAGCATCACAGTACACGTTTTTGTCCCCCCTTTTTTTGTGCTAATGAGTTCTGGCTCAAATGGCAACTTTCCACACCAACAAAACAACCAAAAGAAAAGGAAAAAAGAGAAAAAAACGAAGAAACTTTCGCTGTTGAGAATGCAAGAATCATGATTCGGCATATTATAGGATGGGGTGCTAGTTGTATGATTACCTTTGCTCTGATCTGATTCCCTATGTTTTATTATCAAGCAAATGGCACTTAAAAGTGATTCAATAATAGCACAACCATGCTTTGTGAAGCTCATTGTAGAGTGATCAAAACCATGATTGTAGATTAAATATTGAATTTGAAATGCACATGTGTGCTTGGAGGGATCATTTGAGTCTCTGATTGTCCTCTTCATTACAGTCATTGGTTATCTGTTGCATACTAGGAAGATGTGGTCATAAGTGATAAGACTGTTGAAGGATACTGGGAAACTATGGATGAAGATTAAGGTTATACAAGGAATGTACAAAGATTTATAAAGGTGGAAATTAAGGATGTTAATTATAGTAAATGGTTGTTACTTAGCTGGAGCAATTATCACTCTCTGGCAAGATTGCTTTCTATATCAAATGATCATTACCATGTGATCTACTCGCATAGCTTTTGAATTTTGATAGGTACCCAAAGTTTTTTTGTTCAATCCTTATTTCTATTTTTACATTAGGAGGAGTTTTATAGATGTAGAGAGAATAACTATACAATGGAGGCTAGCAAAAGAAAGTAACCGTTAGGTGTGAAAGATATGGTTGGTTTGGAGGTTCTATCCCATTCCTCTAGAATACCTGCAATTACCAACATATTTGTAAGATCAAGAGTTTGTTGGGAGGGGCCATAGTGCTAGTATGTGGAGCTGTACTATTGGTAAGTTTGGAGGATTTCCAATGCGGTTCATCAAATGACATAAACATTATCAAAAATGTAATTTCATGAGAGTTTATTCTTACTATTTTGATCCTCTTGATTATATCAAGATATTCGATGTTGCATCTCTATTACTTTCATAATATCACTGAGATAACTATGACTTGACTTGTATTATCTAATTCTTTCATCATCACCAGCTTTAAGGGCTATAGCGAACTCTTTGTATTCTTATTTTTTATTTTTGATTGCTCATTTCCATTTCCTAGTACCTTTGTGCCTTACCTTTTCTCTCTTTGTTTTTGGTGCATCAGTGGCACAGGACTTCACAAAACAAGCGTCATGAAAAGCATCATGGGGCGCATTACAATTTTGTTCATATGAGTGCACAACTATTCTGTAAATTATGATTCATACTGCTTCATATGCCACCTCAAAGCATTCAGGAATAAATTGTCACAGGTTACACATCTTACTCTGTTGTGTTAAGTACTGGCAATCCATACAGTTAAATCGAGAAAGCTCTAAGCACATGCTCTTATTTGCCATGATGGGGAGTCACAACTCATAACGGCACTCGTGCCCCATCAATAAAGTTCCTGTTTGGTTCTTCTAGGAAGCTGATTCTGATGATACTCTGTGGTATTCATCAAAGGTTATGTTGTAAAATATATATATGCACACTCTTCTGCATTCAAGCAATGTAAGGTTTTGTGATTTTGTTTCCCCTGCTGCTTTTAGTTTCTCTTCCTAGGCTTGCTAAAATAATTCTATTGTACAATTATTAGCAGAGGTTTTTTGATCTAATATATTTGATTGTTTAGTATTAATCATGCCATCATTGGCATAAACATGTGTTCGCAAAGGTGCATGAAATTAAGGAGAAAATCTCGCTGAAGGTGTGAATAACTTCAAAAGATTTGAGTGTATGGAGAATTTGTCAGCGATCGAGAAATCCCGTAGGGTCAATGATAACTTGAAAACACGCAATGTGTCCTCATGGTCAGCTATTTGAAAATACTTGTTTTGAAAAATAAAGGTTTTTAAAATCATGTTTTGATAACATGATATTTAAAAGTGAATGAAAAGCATTCGGTAGAATCTGTGAAAAATAATGTTGCGAAAACTATAGTGTGAAGATGCTTTGCCATCTTAAGAGATGCGATTTAATATCATGTATTATTGAACCAAACAGAGTTACAGAGGTTAACAATGATACCAACTGCAGGAGAAAACAATAACTAATTCTTTCCACGTAGTGAATCTTGAATAACATAAGAATTAGCAAAAGATATAGAACACAATGATACAGTCAAATAAATCCAAAATCATGCATATATCAATCATCGCAGGAAACATCATCAATAACAAAATCTCGATTTTGCTATTGAAATACAACCACAAAATAACTTTCTTTTTTTCTCAGCAACCAAACAAAACATAAATATGATTCCAACAAGATAAGATGAAAAAAAAAAAAAAAAAGAACTTTAATCATCTAATTAAAATTTGTAGTATCTGTAATATCACTTGAATCATTTCTAACTTTTAACATTATATAAGTATATACTGTGAGTTTGGATTGCAATGAAATCCACCACGTTTGCGGCTACGTTTTAAACATGTGGGTCCCGGAGGCTGCGTTTTAAACATGGGGTCTCGTGCACGGGACCCGTAAGTACTTTTTTCAACAAATTTTTCTTTAAAACTGGGTCCTATAGTACTATTCACATATTTAAAAATTATTTTACTACAATGTTTTCAGTTTTCAGTAATAAGCAGTATCCAAACAGATCCATAGTCAATGTAATTATCTTTTAACTTTTAAGTTCTGTAGTTTTTCAATGATTTCAAATTTAACTTTATTGTCTTAGAATTTTTAAATTAAACTCTAAAGTTTAAAGATTGTTACAAATTAAATCATATGATTAACTTTGAATCAAATTGTAGACTTTCAAAAGTCATATCAATTTAAACCTTAAAATTTTCAGATTTAACTTTCAAGTTTGTTTGGCAATTTCAATTAAAATAATTTATAAATTTTAGAGTTTGATTTTAAAATACGAAATATTTATGTAGTTTTTAGTACAGACTGTAATATCATCAATCATTAAAAAGTAAGTCAAATATTCATTTATTATATTGTGAAGTTTCAATAAAAAAAAACCTTATATGAAAATAGTTTTTGCATTTTCCTATGTTTGGAAGTATAAAAAAGAATTAAAACAGTCAAAGAAAAACTATGTCTAACTTTTTTTATTTAGCTCAACATGAGATAGAATTGTTTTTATCGCTAATTTTTTCTGGAAACCAACTCTATCTCACTCCAAGCTAAATAAGGAAAGTAAAAAGATAGTTTTCTAACTCATTGTAAAGACGTTATCAAACATAGGAAAATTAAATAAGTTTCTAGAAAATATTTTTTGGAAACTAATTCATTTTCAAGAAAATGTTAATGTTGAAACAAAAAAACTTAAAGTAATATCAAGTGGAAATTACATTTTACACTCTAAACTATATTATTAATTATACTTTACACCATAAACTTCAAAATACGTAGTTGTGGGGGGAGAAAAACCCAACCCAACTTATTGGGCCCAAGGCCCTGAATGAGGAACACTCTTCGTCCGAGGAGGTGTGACCTTCAGTCAGAGGCCCACGTCAAAGGGAAATGCCTTGAGACGAGCACGTGTGCCATCCGAGGAGGTAATCATGTGCCCGAGTAGTCCAACATCCTCGGATCCGAAGAGGTTTGACCCAACACGAGCTTGGGAGGTTCAAATGATCTGTTTGACAAGTGTCTAGAGGGAGAGGAACCTCGGACACACATGAAGGTGACGAGAACAGAGAAATATCAAGGAGGCATACTTCAACAAAAAAAAAAAAAAAAAAAAAAAAGAACTTTAATCATCTAATTAAAATTTGTAGTATCTGTAATATCACTTGAATCATTTCTAACTTTTAACATTATATAAGTATATACTGTGAGTTTGGATTGCAATGAAATCCACCACGTTTGCGGCTATGTTTTAAACATGTGGGTCCCGGAGGCTGCGTTTTAAACATGGGGTCTCGTGCACGGGACCCGTAAGTACTTTTTTCAACAAATTTTTCTTTAAAACTGGGTCCTATAGTACTATTCACATATTTAAAAATTATTTTACTACAATGTTTTCAGTTTTCAGTAATAAGCAGTATCCAAACAGATCCATAGTCAATGTAATTATCTTTTAACTTTTAAGTTCTGTAGTTTTTCAATGATTTCAAATTTAACTTTATTGTCTTAGAATTTTTAAATTAAACTCTAAAGTTTAAAGATTGTTACAAATTAAATCATATGATTAACTTTGAATCAAATTGTAGACTTTCAAAAGTCATATCAATTTAAACCTTAAAATTTTCAGATTTAACTTTCAAGTTTGTTTGGCAATTTCAATTAAAATAATTTATAAATTTTAGAGTTTGATTTTAAAATACGAAATATTTATGTAGTTTTTAGTACAGACTGTAATATCATCAATCATTAAAAAGTAAGTCAAATATTCATTTATTATATTGTGAAGTTTCAATAAAAAAAAACCTTATATGAAAATAGTTTTTGCATTTTCCTATGTTTGGAAGTATAAAAAAGAATTAAAACAGTCAAAGAAAAACTATGTCTAACTTTTTTTATTTAGCTCAACATGAGATAGAATTGTTTTTATCGCTAATTTTTTCTGGAAACCAACTCTATCTCACTCCAAGCTAAATAAGGAAAGTAAAAAGATAGTTTTCTAACTCATTGTAAAGACGTTATCAAACATAGGAAAATTAAATAAGTTTCTAGAAAATATTTTTTGGAAACTAATTCATTTTCAAGAAAATGTTAATGTTGAAACAAAAAAACTTAAAGTAATATCAAGTGGAAATTACATTTTACACTCTAAACTATATTATTAATTATACTTTACACCATAAACTTCAAAATACGTAGTTATCACTTATCTTCATGAACTATTAATATACCAATACTATACTTTTCACCCAACGTCAATTCTTCTATTATCTTAGATGGAAAACTCAATCACGTGTGAATCACTTGACCTTGTGCCACTTAACCTTGTGCCACTTAAGCAAGAGTCATGCGATTCACATGTGATTAGGTTTTCTATCCAAGATAATGGCAAAATTTACTTTAGGGTGCAAAGTATAACATAAGTTATAATTTATAGTGCTAACTGTGCATTTTGTATTTTGAAAGTGTATGATGCAAAATTTAATTTAGGATATAGTTTATAGTGATAAAATGTAATTTCTCCTAATATAAACCAATTCACGGTGTCGGCAAGTCAATTTCTAAGCTTTCATGTTCTAAAAATTGTAGTTAACTCTAACATAGTTAGAGAACTAGCATTAACCGTTAAAAAAAAAAAAAAATCATATTTTAACGTATCAAAAAGTTAATTTATCTATTATAATATAAGTATATAACATTCAATGATACACTCCACCTCACCTCTCTTACTTAAAATTTCAACCACAAAATAAGAGACCTGACATGTAAGAGGAGAGAGAAAAGAAATTGGCTTGATATTTAGACAAAAGGAAAGTTTGATTGGCAATTTCAATTAAAATAATTTAAAAATTTTATAGTTTGATTTTAAAATATAAATATTTATTTAGTTTTTAGTACAAGCTGTAGTATCAAGAATCATAAAAAAAGTAAGTCAAACATTCATTTATTATATTGTTAAGTTTCAATAAATAAATAAATAAATAAACCCTTATATGAAAATAGTTTTTGCATTTTCCTATGTTCGGAAGTATAAAAAAGAATAAAAAAAGTCAAAGAAAAACTATGTCTAACTTCTTTTATTTAGCTCAGCGTGAGATATAATTGTTTTTATCACTAATTTTTTATGGAAATCAACTCTATCTCACTCCAAGCTAAATAAAGAAATTTGAAAGATAATTTTCCAACTCAATGTAAAGTCATTACCAAATATAGATAATTTAAATAATTTTCTAGAAAATAATTTTTGGAAACTAATTCATTTTCAAGAAAATGTTAATATCAAAACAAACAAGCTTAAAGTAATATAAAGTGGAAATTACACTTTTTCACTCTAAACTATATCTCCAATTACACTTTGCACCATAATTTTCAAAATAAGTGGTTATCACTTATCTTCATGAACTATTAAATATATCGATGTTAAACTTTTCACTCCAACATCAATTCTTCTATTATCTTAGAAGGAAAACTCAATCCCATGTGAATCACGACTCATTTGGGTCTTTTAACCTTGTGCCACTTACGCAAGAGTTATGCGATTCACCCATTATTAGGTTTTTTGTCCAAGATAATAGCTGACAGGACTGACGAATCCGTCTCCCAAAGACGATCTCAACAATACAGATGAGGACATTGTCAGGTGAGCCAAATGAATACCCA
The DNA here is from genome assembly GCF_002906115.3 of Quercus suber. Taxonomy (NCBI): domain Eukaryota; kingdom Viridiplantae; phylum Streptophyta; class Magnoliopsida; order Fagales; family Fagaceae; genus Quercus; species Quercus suber. The sequence goes on from NW_027069984.1 coordinate 454,723, forward strand.
CAACATTGACGAAAACAACTCTGCCATTCAATATGGCCAATTACACCCGAAGTGGTTACAAAGCTAGCTATATGAGCTGTTGGAATACATTGAAGCCACATTACAAAACATAAAACATTACCAAGAGGGACATTAAGGCCACCATAACTACTCCAACAGTCAAGAGCTGTAAAACATATATAAGGCCCTAACAATATCAACGCAATGTTTGAAAAATACTGAGACAATTTTACTACTATTCTGCAACTATGTTTTAACTTACAAAAAGATTTCTTTGTATTGACTTTGGCATCGGAGACGTTGTGGCAGGCACCACACCAGTGCCCATCTTTGAGGATACGTTTGTACAGGTTGGGGATCGATTCCATTTGCCCACTCTGACTGACGAACTTACGCTTCATCAGTTTGGCGCCATCTGTGGGAATGCATTTTCGTGTTTACATTCGAAAACGTAGTTTCCATCAACTTCTGTATTCAGATGGAGTCTAACCAAGATTCTGCAGCCTTGGCTTAGCAAGTCCAGGCTCTTGTAGCCACTGTTGAAGAACTTACTAGGCAAAACCAGGAAATGAAGTTACGGCTTCAACAGGAGGAGAATTGATCTAAAGACAACTTGGAAGACAAGGGAGACAGTCATAGAAGAAGCAACCATCGAAGGCCTACTACTCCAGATGAATAGAGTTCAAATCTTCTTAGAGAGATGAGGAAAGAGATGGACGAGCTAAGGAATGCCATAAAGGAGAAAACGGACCGGAGCGTTGATAGACTGGTAAGAGCCACGGATTCGCCCTTCACTGCAGCCGTCCTAGAGTGTCCAGTACCATCAAAATTTCGCTTGCCTTAATTTAAGCCATTTGATGGAGTTAAGGACCCCCAAGACCATCTTAATACCTTCAAAACGACGCTGGGTCTTCAACAGCCATCTGACGAGATATTTTGCCATTCATTCCCCACTACCCTTAAGGGAGCTGTAAGGGAATGGTTCACAAAGTTGCTAACATCGTCCATCAATAACTTCGAACAGTTGAGCAATGCCTTCTTGCGTCACTTCATCGGGGGGCAGTGTCCTAAACAGGGAGAAAAGGAAACCCTAAGATTATATGTAAAATGCTTCACTCAGAAGACCTTGGAGGTAGACGAAGCTGACGATAAGGTGCAGCTGACGACTTTCAAAGCAGGACTAAGATCCAGAGATAAGACATCTATGTTCTCTTTAAGGAACTGGATGAGCTTTGTTCTCATCTCAAGACTTAATGTCTCCTTATTTTTGTCGTCTTTGTTGCGTCTCCTTCAGCTAGTTTCATTGTTTCCAGAGTTTCCATTCTATCTTCCACCTTCTCTTCAATCGTCCATGTATGGTTCTCCTTTGCAGCCAAGACGGCTTGGTAGCATTCTCTGGCTAGGACTTGGTCTCTTTTTACCTCGCCTACACCGTTATCTATTGGGAACTTTACCTTCAGGCAATAAGTAGATGTGGCTGCTCTCCAGTTATTGAGTGTGGGCCTTCCAATAATTACATTGTATGACGAGGGGAAATCTACCACTAAGAAATCTAACTAACGAGTCAACTGCACTGGGTAGGTCCTCACTGTTACTGTCAATGTCGCTATGCCCTTGGGATAGACCATTCTCCACTAAAACTGACGAGAGGAGAATCAAATGAGCATAGTCTTCTTGGATCTAGCTTTAGTTGCTGAAAAGCAGGGAGGTATATTATGTCTGCGGAGCTGCCATTGTGCACGAGGATCATTTTGGTGTTGAACCCCTTTATAGTTAGCATTATGACCAAAGGGTCGTTGTGAGGCTGCTTCACTCCTCTGTCATCCGTCTCGTTGAAAGACATGTCCTGGTCTGTTCGTCTTTGCTTAAACGGGGGTATCATGTGGATGCTGTTCACTTGTCTCTGGCATGCTTTTTTGAGGGATTTGAATGATCCTCCCTTAAAGGGTCCCCTTACAATCATCTTTATTTCCCCAATCACATCTTGTAGAGCTGGGAGGGTTGATCTTCATTCCTGGATGGGAACTCGTGCTAACTCTTATCTCCGTCTCTGGACTTACTATACTCTCCTTTTTTTACATACTTCTGCAGTTTTCCTTTTGGAATCAGCTTTCTATCTGCCCCTTCAATTCCTGACAGTCTTCTATGTAGTGATTGTGATCCTTATGAAACTGACAGTACTTATTCTTATCACGAGCATGGGGAGATCAATGTAATGGTCTTGGCCATTTGAGGTAGTGTTCATCCTTAATCTGCGTTAGAATTTTGTCAACAGACATAACTAAAGGGGTAAACTTTACCATTCTAGGATTCTTATTGTCTTTTCTTCTGTTCCTATCACTGGTCCGAGGATCTGGGCGCTCTCGCTTCTATCCCCTACGCTCGTCATCCTTCCTCCCTTTGTCTCCTGGCTTCTCTACATCCTTTATGGCTGCTAATGTGTCTTAGTATTCATGTACTTTTGTGCGTTAGAAACATCTCTACCATCGTTTTTGGAGGATTCTTCGCTAGCGAAGCCAAAAAATCTCTGGATCTTAGTCCTGCTTTGAAAGTCGTCAGCTGCACCTTATCGTCAGCTTCGTCTACCTCCAAGGTCTTCTGAGTGAAGCATTTTACATATAATCTTAGGGTTTCCTTTTCTCCCTGTTTAGGACACTGCCCCCCGATGAAGTGACGCAAGAAGGCATTGCTCAACTGTTCGAAGTTATTGATGGACGATGTTAGCAACTTTGTGAACCATTCCCTTACAGCTCCCTTAAGGGTAGTGGGGAATGAATGGCAAAATATCTCGTCAGATGGCTGTTGAAGACCCAGCGTCGTTTTGAAGGTATTAAGATGGTCTTGGGGGTCCTTAACTCCATCAAATGGCTTAAATTAAGGCAAGCGAAATTTTGATGGTACTGGACACTCTAGGACGGCTGCAGTGAAGGGCGAATCCGTGGCTCTTACCAGTCTATCAACGCTCCGGTCCGTTTTCTCCTTTATGGCATTCCTTAGCTCGTCCATCTCTTTCCTCATCTCTCTAAGAAGATTTGAACTCTATTCATCTGGAGTAGTAGGCCTTCGATGGTTGCTTCTTCTATGACTGTCTCCCTTGTCTTCCAAGTTGTCTTTAGATCAATTCTCCTCCTGTTGAAGCCGTAACTTCATTTCCTGGTTTTGCCTAGTAAGTTCTTCAACAGTGGCTACAAGAGCCTGGACTTGCTAAGCCAAGGCTGCAGAATCTTGGTTAGACTCCATCTGAATACAGAAGTTGATGGAAACTACGTTTTCGAATGTAAACACGAAAATGCATTCCCACAGATGGCGCCAAACTGATGAAGCGTAAGTTCGTCAGTCAGAGTGGGCAAATGGAATCGATCCCCAACCTGTACAAACGTATCCTCAAAGATGGGCACCGGTGTGGTGCCTGCCACAACGTCTCCGATGCCAAAGTCAATACAAAGAAATCTTTTTGTAAGTTAAAACATAGTTGCAGAATAGTAGTAAAATTGTCTCAGTATTTTTCAAACATTGCGTTGATATTGTTAGGGCCTTATATATGTTTTACAGCTCTTGACTGTTGGAGTAGTTATGGTGGCCTTAATGTCCCTCTTGGTAATGTTTTATGTTTTGTAATGTGGCTTCAATGTATTCCAACAGCTCATATAGCTAGCTTTGTAACCACTTCGGGTGTAATTGGCCATATTGAATGGCAGAGTTGTTTTCGTCAGTGTTGTGGGTATTCATTTGGCTCACCTGACAATGTCCTCATCTGTATTGTTGAGATCGTCTTTGGGAGACGGATTCGTCAGTCCTGTCAGCTATTATCTTGGACAAAAAACCTAATAATGGGTGAATCGCATAACTCTTGCTTAAGTGGCACAAGGTTAAAAGACCCAAATGAGTCGTGATTCACATGTGATTGAGTTTTCCTTCTAAGATAATAGAAGAATTGATGTTGGAGTGAAAAGTTTAACATCGATATATTTAATAGTTCATGAAGATAAGTGATAACCACTTATTTTGAAAATTATGGTGCAAAGTGTAATTGGAGATATAGTTTAGAGTGAAAAAGTGTAATCTCCACTTTATATTACTTTAAGCTTGTTTGTTTTGATATTAACATTTTCTTGAAAATGAATTAGTTTCCAAAAATTATTTTCTAGAAAATTATTTAAATTATCTATATTTGGTAATGACTTTACATTGAGTTGGAAAATTATCTTTTAAATTTCTTTATTTAGCTTGGAGTGAGATAGAGTTGATTTCCATAAAAAATTAGTGATAAAAACAATTATATCTCACGCTGAGCTAAATAAAAGAAGTTAGACATAGTTTTTCTTTGACTTTTTTTATTCTTTTTTATACTTCCGAACATAGGAAAATGCAAAAACTATTTTCATATAAGGGTTTATTTATTTATTTATTTATTGAAACTTAACAATATAATAAATGAATGTTTGACTTACTTTTTTTATGATTCTTGATACTACAGCTTGTACTAAAAACTAAATAAATATTTATATTTTAAAATCAAACTATAAAATTTTTAAATTATTTTAATTGAAATTGCCAATCAAACTTTCCTTTTGTCTAAATATCAAGCCAATTTCTTTTCTCTCTCCTCTTACATGTCAGGTCTCTTATTTTGTGGTTGAAATTTTAAGTAAGAGAGGTGAGGTGGAGTGTATCGTCGAATGTTATATACTTATATTATAATAGATAAATTAACTTTTTGATACGTTAAAATATGATTTTTTTTTTTTTTTAACGGTTAATGCTAGTTCTCTAACTATGTTAGAGTTAACTACAATTTTTAGAACATGAAAGCTTAGAAATTGACTTGCCGACACCGTGAATTGGTTTATATTAGGAGAAATTACATTTTATCACTATAAACTATATCCTAAATTAAATTTTGCATCATACACTTTCAAAATACAAAATGCACAGTTAGCACTATAAATTATAACTTATGTTATACTTTGCACCCTAAAGTAAATTTTGCCATTATCTTGGATAGAAAACCTAATCACATGTGAATCGCATGACTCTTGCTTAAGTGGCACAAGGTTAAGTGGCACAAGGTCAAGTGATTCACACGTGATTGAGTTTTCCATCTAAGATAATAGAAGAATTGACGTTGGGTGAAAAGTATAGTATTGGTATATTAATAGTTCATGAAGATAAGTGATAACTACTGTAGGGTCAGTTTTTGCGGCCCATGCCCAAGGAAGTATGGATTAGGAGCCCACCGAGCCCAAAACAATAAATTTTGTAGAGAATGGGTGAAAGGGCTAGGCTAATAATGAAAATAACAATACTAAACAGCAACCACAATGGGAGGATTTGAATTAATGTGTTCTTGGACTAATATGAGTGCTCTGTCCGAAGAGATGCTTTTCATTGATAGTCTAGGGTTACAATTCCTGGAGCTACANCGAGTTTAAATTAAAGCCCCAAAATCAACGGCCATTTACCATTGTTTTTACACCGAAAAGCCCATAAACGCTGGGCTAAAAATACTATTCCTAGGATAGATTAAAAGGAAATTGTTTTGAAATTAGATTTACAAGAAGCCCAAAAAACGTAACAGGCAACAACCAAAAAAAAAAAAATTCTTAAGTAACAGATTCAGGCACTAGCAACTGTAGGGGTGTCTCCAACAGGGGCAACGTCGGCAGGAGCATTCTTGTGGACATCACCTTCAGGAACAAAGGATTGGGCAGCCTTGTCAATAAAAATTTCCTTGTCCACCTCTTCTAGGTCCAGGCTCTCCATATCAACCCCAGTGGGATGCTTGGCCAGATACCTCCTAAGAAGCTCAAAACCTTTGAAGTACCAGCTGAAGAGCACTGTGTTGTACTCGTTAGTAGTTTGGAAGGCTTGAACTAATCTAGTAGCAATCGTCTTGAGTGACTCCTTGGCGCTTAAAAGTTGCTCGTCCTTCTCCAGGGTCAGCTGACGTTCAACTCTAAGGTCGTCACTCAGGGTCTTGACTTTCTCCTTTAAAGTGGTGGCCTCGTCCATAGAATCAATAAGATTTTTCTTCAGCTTAGAATTCTCTTTTTCCAAAGCCTCCATTCGAGATGTGACAGATGCTACCTTGGCCCCTTGGGTGATATACTCGGGGGTAATGTGAAGACTTTCCCCCAACACCTGAAGAGAAATTGAAGATCATCAATAGGCCGAAAAAGAAACGAAGACTAAAAGCCCCACGAATAATTTACCTAAACAAGTTTATGGACATGGCGAGCAGCAACGTCATTGAAGGGCATGCCTGAGAAAACCTTCAAATCCTCTGTAGTGACGACCCCATGAGCTCTGTCCACGGCCAACCTCTCGTCATCCCAAATAGTGGACGAGCCCGAACCAATTTTCTCTTTCTCTTTATCAAACATACATTGCCTTTTTGAGGCAAGAGAAGGAAGCTCTTCAATCGAAGTAGAAGGAGAAGTTGTCCTCATCGTCCTGGTTCCGAAGACAATAGGAGTAAAAGAAGCAGCCGAGTTGACAGAGGGACCCTTCCTAGTGACGCGCACTGTCCTCTTCCCTATATTTGACAAAGCTCATCTTTCTTTGCCCTCATCTTAGCATACATATCTTTGTTGAATTTGGTCGTCATTTATGCAAAAGTGAACCACATAAAAAAAAAAAACAGTACACATTAAAATCAGTATTGACAAACCAAACACTTACTCTTCTTTCCTTCGATATCAATGTTGCGCAAGACGAAGGAAGAAAGGTCAGGTTCGAGATTGTAGAAGGCAAGGGTATGCGGGTCTACATGATCGTCCTAACTTTCAATTGTCTTGGTGTATTCTATCGCCTGCTCAACACGCTCTTTATGCCTGCTTTGAGCTTAGGCCTTCTCTTGACTGCAAGAAACAAAGGAGTCAATAACGATAATGTCACAATGCAACAAAACTAAAGGGACAGGAAGAAATACTGACGCACCTAAAGTCGGGGTTCCCCGCCGACGAAGCAACCTCGAGACATCACCCCAATCCCGGCCAGAGGGAGTCTCAAAATCATCCCCGGACACAAAGAAAAATCTTGATTTCCAGTACCTGAAGGACGAAGGTAAACCCCTGACTATCCTAGTTCTCCTCTCCCAGGGTACCAACTCATAATATCCATATTCTTTAGATTCTTTCAAGCGATATAGATAGACGAGTTCACCAACCTTAATCATGTCCCAATTGGCAGCCAACCACATCTTCATACAATTAACCAGTATCCTCCAAGAATTGGGCATAAGTTGCCTTGGAGCAATACCAAAGTAACCTAAAAACTCCATCAGGAACGGATGGACGGGGAACCTATGCCCACAAGTTAAAGCAGCCTCATAGAAGCATACTTCACCAGGGAAAAAATGGCAAGCCCTATCCTCGTCACTGGGCAGACAAACACGGACTCTCTCTAGAAATTGAAACCTAGCCTTAAATCTACCCATAGTGTCAGCGTCTAGCCCACATGTTTCCTCGAGGGAGTAAAAAGCCCTAACCACTTGGGGAGAAGAGACGGCTGTATCTACTTTTGCTGGGCCACCATTAGACGATAACCCAGTCTCGAGTTCACTCGATCTAGCTTCAGACATCGCCTTTCCCTCTCTCACCAAACCTTCAAACCAATCAATTGACTGACGCAACAGAGGCAACAACTTGGCTAGTGCCACACTCAGAGTATTTCCCTCAAAAACAAAATCCTCCAGATTAGGAAAAACACCCAAAGACCCTCCTATACGCGCGAAAAGGAAGGAAATTGAGGGGCAACCTATCCTAACCTCAAAGCTACTAAATATGAAATAAATAAAAAAACGCAAAGGAAAACAATACGAGCTACATCCCCAGAAAAATCAACAACAAACAAAAAAGCAGTAGAAGGAAAGAAATCAGAAACTGTATTGCAACAAAAAAGGGGAAAACAGGAAAAAGAAGAGAAAAGTACCTTAAAAATGGAGGACCAAGAAAACACCACCGCGCAAGCGCACCAGTTTGAAGAAGAATCGCAGAGTGAGATTAGCGAAGAAAATGCTCAGAACAATGATTGGGAGTTTTTGAGAAAAGTGAAAATGAAAAATGGGAAGAAGAGAAGTCTAAAACTAAGGCTCAAAAAACTAAAAACCAGCGGGAAACCCAATAGTCCCATAAATTGGAGCATTAACCCCACAGTCAGAATATGCCACGTAGGCCACTACTTGTGAAGCGTCGCCACTATGCATTTAAAACGGAGCAAAACCCCAAGAGTCATTTACAGCCCATAACCTTTCATATTCTATGGTCGTCATGACACATCATGACGACCACAGAATCGGGGGGCAACTAACGGGACTGACGAATCCATCTCCCAGAGACAATCTCAACAATATAGACGAGGACATTGTCAGGCGAGCCAAATGAATACCCACGACATTGACGAAAACAACTCTGCCATTCAATACGGCCAATTACACCCGAAGCGGTTACAGAGCCAGCTGTATGAGCCGTTGGAATACATTGAAGCCACATTACAAAACATAAAACGTTACCAAGAGGGACATTAAGGCCACCATAACTACTCCAACGGTCAAGAGCTGCAAAAACATATATAAGGCCCTCACAATATCAACACAATGTATGAAAAATACTGAGACAATTTTACTACTATTCTGCAACTCTATTTTAACTTACAAAAGGATTTCTTTGTATTGACTTTGGCATTGAAGACGTTGTGGAAGGTACCACACTGGTGGCTATCTTTGAGGATACATTTGTATAGGCTGGGGATCGATTCCATTTGCCCACTTTGACTGACGAACTTACGCTTCATCAATAGCAAAATTTATGTAAGGGTGCAAAGTATGACACAAGTTATAATTTATGGTGCTAATCATGAATTTTGCATTTTAAAAGTGTATGGTACAAAATTTAATTTAGAATATAGTTTATAATAGTAAAATATAATTTCTCATTATATAAACCAATTCACGACGTCGGCAAGTCAATTTCTAAGCCTTCATATTCTAAAAATTGTAGTCAACTACTTTAGCAGTTAGATAATTAGCATTAGTTGCTTTAAAAAAATTATATTTTAACATATCAAAAAGTTAATTTATCCAACATAATATAATATTCGACGATAAACTCCACCTCACCTCTCTTACTTTAATTTTCAACCACAAAATGAGAGAACTGACATGTAAGAGGAGAGAGAAAAAGAATATTGCCGTCATGTTTTAGGATTTAGCTACCAGCGATCTTTTTAAATAGAACGTACGAGTTGCACAACAGCTCAAATTCATCATTCACTTTACCATTCTCTTCAGTCCGATCATTCACATGCATGGGGATTAAAACATTTCTTGTCTAAACTCTGAAAATTCCAACAACAAAGTATTTTGCTGAGAGTAATGAACCTCTTCCGCAACGCCAAAGCGGTCCGCCTCCGTAGTCACCATGACAAGTACCTTGTAGCCAAGGAAGACCAAGTGTCCGTGACCCAAGAGCGAAACGGATCCTCCACCTCCAGCAAGAGAGCCTGGTGGACCGTCGAGTTTGTCAAAGGCACACAGTCCATAATCCGACTCAAGAGCTGTTACAACCAGGGACATAGCCAGGAATAAATACATGGGGGGGCCGAGTTGTAACATAAATATACTAAATATAATTCTTAAGTCTATTGGATACAAAATTATCAACTGTCAAATATCATCATATACTTGAACATGTTGGGAATTCAACCGAAATTCCAAACCTGTGAAAAACAAAAAAATAGAGAAAACAAAACGCCAAAAGAAAAACAATCACACGCACAAGACAGTATTTACGTGGTTCGGCAATTTGCCTACGTCCACGGAGTTGCAGGGATTTCACTATTATAAAAAAAAATTACAATGTGCGGCTACAGGGTTTTTCTTTCTCAAAAACAACAACAAGACAAAACCCTAATCACAAAAAAAGGCTTTTATATCCTGCGCACAAGATTCACAATGGGCTACAAAACGGGCCAAAAAAATTTTGTCTGCCCAAGCCTCCGCTCCATGGACTAAGCCTCAGTAAATCTCCCATTAAAAACCACGCAACATTATTCAAGTCAGGTCGGGTCATCAACAGAATCAAATCATGCCTGACGACGATTTTTCATGGAATAAAATTCATCCATTATCATCTCCATAGTGAAATTCCCTGCAATTTCCTTCTCTATATAAACTATCATATTATCTGCCAAAAACTCATCCTCCATTCTATTGCGAAGTCTTGTTTTTAATAACTTCATAGCTGAGAAAGGGATTTAAAGCTGAACTAAGAATGACAAGTTCCGTTGTTAGCTCACAAAATCTACTTTTCATTCTTGCAATTGGAAGTCTATTGCAACTGTAAATATGGAAATTCTAAAATGATGTTCCATTGTTAAATCTTCATCTTGACGACGATATCTACCTCGACCTTTAGTGTAACGAGCATTCATATCAGGAATATCAATTTCATGTTGCTCACAAAATGCTATAACACTAGCAAGTAAAGGCTCCCATCCATCATCTCTCAACTTTTGAATAAGTGATTTTGTAGTTGAAACTAAATGCATGGCATTTAAAAGGTCTTGAGAACGTTGTTGCAAAGCTTGACAAAGAACATTAGTAATTCCCATTATCTCTTTCATCAAATGCAAGATTAAAATAAATTCAAATGATGTTAATACCTGATAAGCTCCCTCGGCATCACCGCGTTGTTTATAGTTAGCCCCTTCCTCAGAGATAGTGTTGATAACTTTGCAAGTAGCATCAAACATGTTAATCAAACTACAAATAGATTGAAAATGAGATCCCCACCTAGTATCTCCAGCTCGTTGCAAAGTACCAATCTGGTTTGCACCTCTTCCAGTCTCAATTTCATTAGAAGCAATCATATTCTCAACTTGTTCTGCTTGAGCATGTTGCAATTCATCATTACGCTTACTAGAACCAACAACAATATTGATAATATTAACCAAATGATCAAAGAACTGATGAACATCTTTTACTTCTCTAGATGCTGTAACTAGAGCTAATTGCAACCTATGAGCCATACAGTGTACATAATAAGCATATGGGCACTCTTTAAGAAAAAGAGCTTGTAATCCATTCCATTCACCACGCATGTTACTAGCCCCATCATATCCTTGACCTCGAATATTTTCAATGTGGAGGTTGTAATGAGAAAGGACAGCACATATCTCATTCTTTAAAGTCAATGCAGTAGTGTCTCTAACATGCACAACATGAAAGAAACGCTCTTTAATGAAACCTTCTTTATCAACAAACCTCAAAATGATGGCCATTTGCTCTCTCTTCACTCATCCCGAGCTTCATCAACAAGAATGCAAAATTTTGCATCCCCAATTTCTTCACGAATAGCATTTCGCACATTACTAGCAAGAATATGCAAAATCTCCTTTTGAATTGTGGGTGATGTATATTTGGCATTTCCTGGTGCATTTTCCAAGACAACACTAGCTACTTTGTCATTGAAATTGATGTGAATTTTATCAATTCAATAAAATTACCTCTATTTTTTGAATCAAGGCTTTCATCATGACCTCTAAAAGCACAAGCTTGGAATGCTAGCCATCGAGCACACTCTACTGAGGTTTTGAGCCGCAATCGATTATTCTCTAATTCTTTTGATGTTTGTTTCTCAATCAGCTTGTCAATATGCCGTGAATGATTCTTTAAATCCTCGCAACATTTCATAGCAATTTTATGTGGGGAGTTTGGTTCTTTTCCTTCATGACGAATTAAAGGACAATTCATTCCATCTTTCACCTTTTTCCAATTATTAAAACCTCGTGAAATGAATACATCTGATCCGGGACGACCTATTGGTTTCTTACTAAAAAGGTAGCAAGGTAGACAATATATCGCATCCATTGAAGGTGAGTATTCCAACCAATCTTTATGTGAGCCAAACCATGAAGGTTGAAATCGACGACGATGAGTATCATCACTGTATGGATAGTTTATATTTTCAGGTTGATATGGACCTTCTTTGAGATAAGCTCGTCGGATTTCATCTTGTTGGTTGATAGGAAATTCACATATTTGTTTACGTGATCCTGGATCACGATCTATCTCTTCAAATTGAAGTTTTGGACATTTGGAGGGGTGTTCATCAGGTATTGAAGTATTAAGATTTGTTTCTACAGCCACAGGTGTCCTAATTTCTGAATTGCTAGCATCTTTTTTCTTAAAGAATGCATCAATTGTTTTTCGTTTGCTCATAATTCTTTTAGCTTTAAGAATATGACTCAAAAATTAACCTGAAAAGAATTTTTAAAAAAAATTAATTAGAAATTTTTACTTAGTTATATGAATGTTATTCATACTCAAGAAAAAAACAAAATTTTCACTATAATTTAAACAGTCGGCCCATTTTTAATACAACTTTAATTAATAATAACCCCTCAAACAAAAACAAAAATAATTTAATTAATTTGTCTTTTATAATATATTGGTTAATTTAATTATATAGGTTTAATTATTATTGTTTAGTTTTAATTTAATTTTCACTATAGCTTTATTATATATTATATATATTGGTTAATTTAATTACATTGCTTTAATTATTATGCTGCACCCTTTAAACAATCGGCCATTTTTAATACAACTTTAATTAATAATAACCCTCAAACAAAAACAAAAATAATTTAATTAATTTGTCTTTTATAATATATTGGTTAATTTAATTATATAGGTTTAATTATTATTGTTTAGTTTTAATTTAATTTTCACTATAGCTTTAATTATATAACTTTTATTATATATTGGTTAATTTAATTACATTGCTTTGATTATTATGCTGCACCCGGCTCCATGTGCCCATATCCCATCTATCCCCTCCCCACCCCACTTAACAGCCAACAGAAAAACACAAAATGCGCCCCAATCACAATAGCTAGCTGCAATCAAAAATTTCGCAATGCCAATCACAAATTATAACACACGTCACACTAAATGACAATTAATATTTCACCAAACAGACAAACACAACCCACTGAGTCACTGGCTAAAAACAAAAGGGAATAAGATAATGCCAAATTAAAAAAAAAAGACAAAAACACTAAAACAAGTAAAAAGCAAACCCAGCCAATGAGCCAATCAGATGCTCACAATTCAAAAGAGAGAGACACTTACCGACATTTGAGAATCATCAGCTTAAATAAAGAATAAGGAGACTTTCATAATTCATAAATATTAATTTCATTTTGTTTCCTTCAGTGAGATAAAGAGAGAGAGACTGAGAGAGGGTTTGAGAGAAAAACCTTGAGGGAGGGCGCCGGACCGCCGGAGGCTGGAGCGGAGGGAGCAAATGCCAAAGAGCACGGAGCACCGCTGCACTGGAGCAGAGGCAGCACGATCTGTAATCTCCGATGAGGCAGTGACCGTCACCGCTACGATCTGCGAAAAAATGGGTTTCAAATTTCAGTGAGATAAAGAGAGAGAGACTGAGAGAGTCAGAGAGCAAAAGTGAGAAATACCTTGAGGGAGGGGCGGAGCCGCGGAGGGAGCACCGTCGGCGACGATCTCCGATCTCCGATCTACGTTCTACGATCTGCGATGAGAGGCGACCGGGCGAGCAACGACGACAACGAGCTAGCTGCGGCGACGACGACGGCGACGTGACCGTGGGACGGTGGGTTACTGGGTTTGGTTTGCTAGGGACCTGGGGTTTGGTGTTGGTTTGTGTATTGGGTTTTTTTTTTTTTTTGGATATGTTACCTCTGTTTTGCGTTTTGATTTGCTGGAGTATGATGTGTTTTAGTATTGGATTTGGGGCTTGATTTCTCTGCCACTGCCAGCGACGTGATGGATTGCAATTCTGCCAGCGGCGACGTGATGCTCTGTACTTTTTTTTTTTTTTTTTCTTTTTGGGTTGAGAATCCGTGGGCAGTGGGCTTGCCGTGAGCGAGCTTGGGCTCGCCGTGGGCTTGGCTTGCCGTGGGCTTTGTTACATTTTTTATTTTCGGATTTTAGTTCAAATTTGCTTTGGGCTTTTTTTTTTTTTTTTTTTTTTTTTTTTCTCCTTGAAAGTAGAACAGATATATATATATATATATATATATTTTTTTTTTAATTTGAGGTGCTCCTAATTGTTGATTGGGGCTGGGAAAATGGGTGAGAAATTGGTAGGGGGGGCCGGCTGGTTCATGTTGGGGGGGCCAATTTATTTTTTCTTCCTACTCTAATGGGAAATTTTTTTTTTTTTTTGCAGGGGCCTCGGCCCCCTCAAGCCACTATGTGGCTCCGCCCCTGCTTACAAATATGGAGAAGAAAGCCATTGAAGAGACCATCAAAAGCAGCGCCTCACTTGTGTTGCTCTGACAGTGGGTCCAGGTTGTGGGTTTAATTACGAAAATGTAATTGAAAACTAAGTTTTGGAAACTGAAAACACTTAAAATATGTTTTCAGTTTCCATAACTCATTACTCAAGAATCAAAGAATTAAATTATGAAAACAATAACTAGAAACAAAAGCCAAGCAAGCCTCTTAGCCATGAGTCCCACAATTTTTGAGTTATTGGTGATGGAAACAGAGTTATAAATTATGGAAACAGTAAATCCAAACAACCCCATCAACTATGACTTGACTTGTATTATCTAATTCTTTCATCTTCACCAGCTATAAGGGCTATAGCGAACTCTTTGTATTCTTATTTTTTATTTTTGATTGCTCATTTCCATTTCTTAATACCTTTTTGCCTTACCTTTTCTCTTTTAGTTTTTGGTGCAGTGGCACAGGACTTCACAAAACGAGCGTCATGAAAAGCATCATGGGGCGCATTACAATTTTGTTCATATGAGTGCACAACTTAGACAACTATTCTGTAAATTATGATTCATGCTGCTTCATATGCCACCTCAAAGCTTTCAGGAATAAATTGTCACAGGTTACACATCTTACTCTGTTTTGTTAAGTACTGGCAATCCATACAGTTAAATTGAGAAAGCTCTAAGCACATGCTCTTATTTGCCATGATGGGGAGTCATAACGGAACTCGTGCCCCATCAATAAAGTTCCTGTTTGGTTCTTCTAGGAAAGCTGATTCTGATGACACTCCTGTGGTATTCATCAAAGGTTATGTTGTAAAATATATATATATATATATATATGCGCACTCTTCTGCATTCAAGCAATGTAAGGTTTTGTGATTTTGTTTCCCCTGCTGCTTTTAGTTTCTCTTCCTAGGCTTGCTAAAATAATTCTATTGTACAATTATTAGCAGAGGTTTTTTGATCTAATATATTTGATGGTTTAGTATTAATCATGTCATTATTGGTATAAACAAGTGTTTCACGAAGGTGCATGAAATTAAGGAGAAAATCTCGCTGAAGGTGTGAACAACTTCAAAAGATTTGAGTGTATGGAGAATTTGTCAGCGATTGAGAAAGCCCGTAGGGTCAAATGATAACTTGAAAACACGCAATGTGTCCTCATGGTCAGCTATTTGAAAATACTTGTTTTGGAAAATAAATTTGTATTTGTTACTGTTGTTTAAACAACAGTTTTTAATGTTTAAACGTATTTCTACATATTTTTTCACTCATATGTATTTCCACAAAACATCAACAACGTTACTAGAAATCTCTTACCAAACGGGCTCAAGATTTTTAAAATCATGTTTCGATGACATGATATTTAAAAGTGAATGAAAAGCATTTGGTAGAATTAGAATCTGTGAAAAATAATGTTGCGAAAACTATTGTGTGAAGATGCTTCTGCTTTAAGAATGGTAATTTAAAAAGAGCCATCCTATAAGAGATGCGATTTAATATCATACTTTTTTCCCAAATTCACTCCAGAACCAAACAAGTTACAGAGGTTAACAATGATACCAACTGCATAAGAAAACAATAACTAATTCTTTCCACGTATTGAATCTTGAATAACATAAGAATTAGCAAAAGATATAGAACACAATAATACAATCAAATAAATCGAAAATCATGCATATATCAATCATCGTAGAAAACGTCATCAATAACAAAATCCTCGATTTGGCTATAGAAATACAATCACAAAATAACTCTCCTTATTCTTAGCAACCAAACAAAACATAAATATGATTCCAACAAGATAAGATAGGAAAAAAATGAACTTTAATCATCTAGTAAAAATATGTAGTATCTCTAATATCACTCGAATCATTTCTAACTTTAGCACTACATTAGTACATAGTTGTCAATGTAATTATCTTTTAACTTTTAAGCTCTGTATTTTTTGAGTGATTTCAAATTTGTCTTTATTTTTTAAAAAAGTTTTAAATTAAACTCTAAAGTTTAAAGATTGTTACAAATTAAATTGTATGATTAGCTTTGAATCAAATTGTAGACTTTCAAAAGTCATATCAATTTAAACCTTAAAATTTTCAGATTTAATTTTCAAGTTTGATCAGTAATTTCAATTAAAATAATTTAAAAATTTTAGAGTTTGATTTTAAAATGTGAAATATTTATGTAGTTTTTAGTACAAACTATAGTAGCACCAATCATAAAAAACTAAGTCAAACATTCATTTATTATATTGTTCAGTTTTGATAAAAAAACCTTACATGAAAATAGTTTTTGCATTTTCTAGTGTTTGGAAGTATAAAAAAGAGTAAAAAGAGTCAAAGAAAAACTATGTCTAACTTCTCTTATTTAGCTCAGCGTGAGATAGAATTATTTTTATCGTTAAATTTTTCTGAAAACCAACTTTATCTCATTCTAAGCTAAATAAGAAAAGTAGGAAGATAGTTTTCCAACTCATTGTAAAGTTTTTACCAAATATAGGAAAATTAAATAATTTTCTAGAAAATAATTTTTGGAAACTAATTTATTTTCAATAAAATGTTAATGTCAAAACAAACAAGCTTAAAGTATTCTGGAAAATGATTCATTTTTCAAAGAGCATTTTCTAGAAAACTGTATTATTTTCCAATATTTGGTAAGGACCTTGAAAATGAGCTTGAGAATGTTTTCTAGTGTTTGGTATGCAATTTTTTATTTTTATTTTTTATATTTCTTGTGTAATTTAAATCATGTGTATTATGTAAACCAACTAATGTAATCAATATAAATAAAATAAAATAAAAAACCAAGAATGAATTTGGTTTTCATACTAAAATTTTGACAATAGATACAATCAAAATTAGTTGTCAAATTTTCATTATCTCTACCACTCATCTTGCTAATATATATGGACAGTAAAGTCCATACATACTGTGGGGCCTGATAATCTGACAACCCCGACCCATCTTATATCCGGCTCAAGGCCCATGCAAAGGATCAAGGAATGTCTGAGAAGGAATACAGGTAGCCCAAGCTGCCAGGAAACATCGCCGAGGATGATGTCGTCCTTGGCTAGCCAAGACCGTTGGGAGAAGAAGTAATCAGCCACCAGGAACAGCCTTCCTGAGCATCCAAATAGAAAGGGCAAGTGCAACGTGTCAGCCATGGAAGCATGGTGGAGGAGTAAGTCCAGGACGAACTGTCACCTCCACATTAAATGCCCACAACTAATGTTCTAGCTGCATTAATGAGGAGATGACTCCTGAACAGATTTGCCTTAGTTGCCGCAACCCACAAGAAGGATGGAAAGGCGACTGTTGGGATAAGCACTCAAATAGCGGACTGATTGATCAACAAATGTAGGGCTAGGATCAGTTGAAGGGGAATATATAATGTAAAGAATCCCTCTAGATGAGGAAGAAGAAAGGAGAAAGAATACGGTAGCAACCGGTATTCTCCTAGAAACTCTTGTAACCAATCACGAAGGAAGTAATAAGAACCGCAAGCTCCCGAGAGAAGAGCCGAGGAGCACCATTGCGTATTTTAACTCACGTTCATGTCATTCAATCCACACGCAACCAGGCCTGGCCGTTGCATCTTTAGCTAGGGCCTAGTTCTTGAACCCACTTTCTACAAATTCATTATAATGGGCCAACCGGGCTTGAGTCCACTCTCTCAACAGTAGAAGTACTCAAATTCGGTCCCTACAATTGGCGCTGTATGTGGGGAGAACTTGTGCGTTAGTAAGGGTAACGATCAAGCATGGTAGGATCCGGCCCTCATCAAGCAGGCCCCCATCAGCCTGAACCGATCAAGCCCCAACACCAAGGTAACTTCGCCAACCCTGAGCACGACCGAAATGAAGAGAGTGGGAGATTCCGAGAGGGAAGTGTACATGCCACTCAAACCAGCAGCAGCACTCACGTGGGGATAGTCATGTGCCACAGAGACAAAACAACAACCGAGTCATATGACCAAAGAAGGCGGGGAGCCACATGACCCAAAGGTAGAACGGCGAGCAGGCCATATAGCAAGAGATAGATAACTTAAAGAGGAGGCTGCGCCATGCGCAACGAAGGCGATCTCAACCTAGCCCCGACCTGCCCTCTAACGATGAGAGCGACGACAATTATCGGCAAAGATCGAGAACTCCTCCAAGCGAGACCATGAAGAGGAGCAATATCGGAAGCGCAAGCGTAAAAGCCCATCCCATAGGGGTTGGGGGTACGATGCCATGAGCAGGGCACTGGATCAACTGTCCAAGTCACCATTCACATGCCATATAGAAGGGGCTGCACTTCCTCGACGGTTCCAACAGCCAATCTTCTCCATCTATAATGGCAAAACAGACCCTATGGAGCACGTGAGCCAGTTCAACCAGAGGATGGTCGTCCATTCTAAGAACGAAGCATTGATGTGCAAGGTTTTCCCCTCCAGCTTAGGTCCAGTGGCGATGAGGTGGTTCAACGGCTTGAGGGCGGACTCTATAAGCTTGTATAAACAGCTGACTAGGGCCTTTGGCTCCCACTTCATTACAAACAGCATAGAGCCTCGGCCCTTGAGCACACTACTGTCTCTGACTATGCACGATAGAGAGACTCTAAAGGCCTACTCGGGCTGATACTGGGAGGTGTACAATGAACTGGAAGGAAATTTCGATGACGTCGCCATCAGCACCTTCAAAAATGGTCTCCCAGCTGGACATGGCCTAAGGAAGTCCCTGACAGGCAAGCCTGCCACCAGTGTGCGCTGACTGATGGATCGGATCGATAAGTACAAACGAGTGGAGGAAGACCAGCTGTAGGACGGAGGAAAGGAGAAGGCCGCCCCTCAAGAGAGGAGGGACCTCAGGTCGGACCGATATAACAGCACCCGCCCGAGGAGAGACTTTGTGGGGCAATCTAGAGCGGCCGACACACAGGCTGTCCACGCCGCATTCTGAGAGCCAGTACACAGGGCGTTGGAGAAAATTGAGAACGAGCCATACTTCAGGTGGCCGTACAAAATGGTAGGAGAATTCGCGAAGCGTAACCAGAACCTTTACTGCTAATACCATAGGGACCAAGGACATACCACGGAGAACTGCAGGAACCTTCGGAACTATCTGGGCCAGCTGGTCCGAGAAGGAAGGCTGAAACACCTTTTACATCACCCTGGTGACCATCAAGGACAGACCCATCAGGAGCCCCAGAGAGATAACGCCCTAAGGGCGCTTGCAGGGACGATCAATGTGATCTTAGCTGCACTAGGGAAAACAGGCACGCACCCCTCGCGAGTGTTGTCTATGGCCTAGCTGCCGGCCGAGGAGTCCCAGCTAGAGCCGAGAAGGGTCAAGAGAAGTCCTCACCCGACCTTAAGCTTCTCAGAAGAAGACAAGGTTGGGACCACCCAACCCCATGATGATGCCCTAGTGATCATACTCAGAATTTGGGACTATGATGTGAGAAAAGTAATGGTGGATGGTGGCAGCGCAGCCGAGGTCATGTACCCAGACCTCTATAAGGAGCTGGACTAAGGCTAGAGGACTTAACGCCCTATAGCTCTCCCTTGATGAGCTTCGATAGGAAACTAGTCATCCCAAAGGGCATGATCAAGCTGCCCATTCAGGCTGGCCCAGAAGTGGTGGAGGTGAACTTTATAGTGGTGGACACCTACTCCCCCTACACGGCCATTGTAGGGAGGCCCTGGCTCCATACCTTGGGGGGCGTTGCCTCCTCCTTGCACCAGAAAGTGAAATTCTCATCAGGGGATCAGGTTCTCGAGATCCGTGATTGTCAACCCACCACAAGGCAGTGCATGGTGGCTGTCATATCACATCAGCTGGACGCACAGCCCTCGGCTATTGTTGGGGAAGGCTTATAGTAATCAAAGACCCCAGCGGCGCCTCCAGATGCAGCTGCCGAGGAGGCAAGATGTGAGAATCTAGAGAAGGTGGAGATTGATAACGATCCGGAGAAATTCTTTCAGGTCGGAGCTCAGCTACCTCGCAAGGAGCAGGAAGAGCTAGTTAAGTTCCTCAAAAGCAATATTGACGTGTTTGCATGGGATGCCTGTGATGCCCCAAGGATTGATCCGTCTTTCATCTGTCATCATCTCAACGTCAATCCGTCTGTAGTGCCTAAGAAGCAGCCGCCCTGGTGCTCATCGAGGGAGCACGTTGACGCAATTAGGGAAGAGGTGAATAAGCTTAAGCGTGCAGGGGCTATAAAAGAGGTCTTTTACCCTGAATGGTTGGCCAACACTGTGGTGGTCAAGAAGAAAAGCGAAAAGTGGTGGGTCTGTATGGACTTCACCAACCTAAATAAGGCATGTCCAAAAGACCCGTTCCCTATACCTCAAATCGACCAGCTAGTGGATGCAACCACGAGACATCCTCGGATGAGCTTCTTAGACGCCTTCTAGGGCTATCATTAAATAGCCCTGGAAAATCAGGAGAAGACAGCCTTTGTGACACTCATCGGGAACTACCACTACAAAGTAATGCCATTCGGTCTGAAGAATGCGGGGTCCACTTATCAAAGAATGATGACGACAAGAATGTTCGAGCTGATGCTGGGCAAGAGCGTCGAGGTCTATATTGATGATATGGTGGTAAAGAGTAAGGTGGTATCCGGACATTTGGGGGACCTCAGCCGCACCTCGGCCACACCTTTAACGTCCTGATAAAGCACAAGCTGCGCCTTAATACTTCCAAATGCTCGTTTGGGGTAGGCTCTGGCAAGTTTCTAGGGTACATGATCACCCACAGGGGAATCGAGGTCGATCCTGACCAAATCAAGGTTATTCACAATCTAAAGCCTCCGCAAAACCCCAAGGAGGTCCAGAAGCTTACTAGAATGATCGCGGCCCTGAATCGATTTATTTCCAGGTTGGCAGACAGGTGCAAGCCTCTATCTCCTGAACAACAATTGGAAGGGGTTTCAGTGGTTCGAGGACTGTGTAGTGGCCTTCTAGCAGCTCAAGGAGTACCTATCCCGGCCGCCTGTCATGTCCAATCCTAAGGCCGACGAGGTCCTATACGCATACATCACTGTAGCGCTCCATGCTGTGAGCCTGGTGTTGATACAAGACGACGATGGCGTTCAAAGGCCGGTCTACTACGTTAGTAAGTCGTTGCACGAAGCTGAGGTCAAGTACCTACCCTTAGAGAAAGTCATACTGGCTGTGGTCCACGCTACACGAAAGCTCCCTCACTACTTCCAGGCTCACACAGTGGTTGTCCTAACCCGATTACCCTTGAAGTCTGTACTCTGGACCGCTGATTACGCAGGAAGGATCACCAAGTGGAACACAATTCTAGGGGCTTTCGACGTGAAATACATGCCTTGGACCTCCATAAAGGGCCAGGTTCTGGCCGATTTGATGGCCGAGTTCGTCGAACCAACGTTAGATGTGACAGCCGAAGAGAGGAGCCTTGACAAAAAAATCAGTTAGGACAATCTCTACCCCGAGGTCACCATGTTGGAAAGTATACGCTGACGGCGCGGTAAACCAATGGAGGTCTGGAGTGGGGTTAGTCTTAGAATCCCCCAAAGAGCATATTATTGAAAAATTCCTAAGGCTTAGGTTCTCGGCCACAAACAACGAAGTTGAGTATGAAGCATTACTGCAAGAGATGGTCATGGTACAGAAATTGGGAGGAAAGTCGGTGGAGATGTTCTCGGATTCGAGATTGGTCATAGGCCAAGTAGGGGGAGAGCTGGAGGCCAAAGATTCGAGAATGTAAGAGTACCTGAGCTAGGTCAGGCGGTTGCAGTCGGGATTTGATCTTTTCAGCTTGTCTTATATCCCTAGAAGTGGAAACATCCATACCGATTCATAAGCCACACTTGCCACATCCTCGGCAGGGGGTCTGCCTCGGACCATACTTGTAGAGCATCTGGGATGGGTCCCAACTGGATGGACCCCATAGTGAGGTTGCTCAAAGATGATGTTTTGCCCTAAGAGAGGTCAGAGGCTGAAAAGATATGAAGGAATGCTTCTCAGTTTTGGTTGTCCAAGGACCACAAGTTATATAGGTGCTCCTACTCTAAACCATACCTTCTGTTTGTCCATCCCGAAGCAGTAGAGTTACTGCTCGAGGAGCTGCACGAGGGGATCTATGGGAGTCACACAGGAGGAAGATCCCTGTCTCACCAAGCCATCACACAAGGATATTGGTGGCCGGGAATGCAGAAGGAGGCCCTGGAGTATGTTAAGAAATGTAACCAGTGCCAAAGATTCGCCCCAAATATTCATCAGCCTAAGGGAGTCCTTAACCCTTTGTCCAGCCCATGGCCGTTTGCCCAATGGGGCTTAGACATTGTAGGCCCTTTCCCCAAAGCACCAGGGAATAAAAGGTATCTGTTGGTTGCCACAGACTACTTCACCAAGTGGGTCGAAGCCGAGCCATTGTCCAACATCAGAGATGTGGATGCAAAGAAATTCCTTTGGAGAAATATTGTCACACGATTCGAGGTCCCTCACACCCCTCATTTCAGATAACGGACTCCAATTCGACAGCAATGCCTTCAGAAGATACTGTTGTGAACTTAGGATCACAAGCAAGTACTCAACCCCAGCCTATCCTCAGGGGAATGGGCAGGCCGAGGCTGTCAACAAGACCATCGTCAATGGGCTAAAGAAGAGGCTGGATGACGCTAAAGGAAGATGGGTGGAGGAGCTGCCACACATTTTGTGGACGTACCGAACCACACCACGGCGGTTAACGGGGGAGACACCTTTTGTCATGACTTACGGGGTCGAGGCTGTTATCCCTCTGGAGACGAACTTCCTAATGCTAAGGACGAGCGTCTTCACTCCAGGCATTAATGATGAACTGCTGGGGAAGAGTCTAGATTTGATATATGAACGAAGGGAGCGAGCAATGATCCAACTGGCCTATTACCACCAAAAGCTAAAACAGGAATATGATGCCAATGTGAAGCTCAGACCTCTAGCACCGGGGGATCTCGTGCTGAGGAAAGTTGTGGGGGCTGCCAAGAACCCTTCCTGGGGAAAGCTGGGGCCTAATTGGGAGGGAGCATATCGAATTACCTCGATAGTGGGGATAGGCGCATACTAATTAGAAGACCTAGATGAAAAACCTGTACCTCGTCCGCAGAATATAAACAACCTAAGAAGGTACTATTATTAATAAAAGCATCATTTTCCTTGTGATTAGAATTTCAAGTCTATTACGGTTATACATCTCATGTTTTGGCGTTCGCCTAAAGTACAAGACCTAACCACTTCAAGACAAACCTGAGTACTAGACTGAACCAAGGTCTTGCATGATCCTCGGACTCAAACCTATGGGAAACTAACCACTTCAAGACAATCCTGAGTACTAGACTGAACCAAGGTCTTGCATGGTCCATGGACTCAAACCTATAGGGAAACTAGCTACTTACAGGGAAATCTAAGTGTTAGGCGAGACCAAGGTCTTGTACGATCCTCGAACTTAAACCTATGGGGAGGCTAGTTACTTACAGAGGAATCTAAGTGTTAGACAAAGTCGAGGTGATGCGAACCTCAATCGACACGCTTTGAGACCCAACAAAAATATTGGAATACTTGCCCAAGAAAGCTAAAAATTCAGTTTTTTTTTTATAGAAACCTTGACCCAATGTTTATAGTCGAAACGCGAACCAAAGGTATAAGTAATAGACCTTGACCCAATGATTATAATGAATCCCGAACCAAAGGTATAAAGTTTGAACGCCACAAGGAAGAATCCCTGATAAGTTTACAGTTCTTGAAGAACCAAAAGAAGAGCAAAGCCTCACATTTTCTGATTTTTATTCACTAATTTCTCTATTACAATGAGTGCATGCTATTTATATGACATGACTGGAAATAGAAAATATAAAAAACGTACTAAATAATAAAACCCTAAATAAAAGTTGATTTGGTCTAAAATTAGCAGATCCAAAATAGGGAAAATAGCTAAAAACGTTCTAAATAATAAAAGCCTAAAATTAAGGTAGATCTGGTCCAAAACTAGATGCTCTAGACTAGGAAAAATATCTATTAACTGATATGGAGTTGGAAAATCAATCAACCATTAATCCACACCATAAATCATGCAGAGCACAGGTTCTAAAATCAGTTTTCTTTCCCTTTATCTTTTGTTTCCTGTTATCATCCTGTCTTGTTCCTTTTGTGTTCTTTGTTCCTCGTTCTT